>NC_090647.1:460734113-461034113 GCF_040937935.1 Hyperolius riggenbachi
CTCTCAGCTGTGTCAGCTCAGGAATCTCCTCTGCCATGGCAGAGCAGCTAATTTGTAAGCACAGGATGTTAACACTATGTCTGCTTCCATGGAAGTACATCCACTGCGGATGCATTGCAGCATTTGTATCACCTGCAACAAAAGTGTTCTTCTTTAAAGGGTATTATGCTGTTGCGTATCTTCTTTTACAACATAGAGGAAGTTCTGAGTTCAGGTCCGCTTTAACACCTGCTTTTTGCAGGTCATACATTAGTTATTGGTGCCCAGTTAAACCCAAAATGGAACAATTTGATATCAGGATGACTGGTAAAATATAAACAGCATATAGAAACAGGGGTGGGTGACTCGGAGCCCACAATGGGTTCTTAAATTTAACAGAGAGGCAGGAAAAAGAGGAAATGGATGGGGTGCCCCTTATCCCCCCCCCCCCCAAAAAAAATGGTCTGGCCTGGTATAGGTAAAAGGTTTTCCCCACGTGTTAAGTAGGTTACCCGCTCCAATAAAGGTAGCCAGATGTACCCCCAGGATTAGGTAGTACCTTCCCCAGCATCTTCTGTGCTCCTCCTCTGCTGTCCCTGCTGCTATTGTCACAGAGGGCAGGCAAGGGAACCCACAGCTCCCTTCCCTGTGACACCCCTGCCACCTAAGCGTCACAGGAGAGGTTGCTGTGGGTTCCCTGCCCTCTGTGACAATAGGTACAGTGGGGAAGTGGCGTAGGGTTACTAACAGTCATTATTTGCTGGTAACCGTTCGCCGGCGAACTAACCTCATTTGCTTCTATGACCAGCAGAACTTTTCTCCCTCACACGGTTTGTGCAGAAAAATGAGCTCTGATACTTTCTGGGTCATCTATGAGCATTTTAAAATGGGCAGCAATATATAACACCTGCCTACTAAAATATATGATACTGAAGCAGAGTATATAAATGCTGAGATGTCACAGGCTCTGTTAATGCAGACAAATTGAAGTCAACGCTCTCTATACAGCGTACCAGCAAGGTCACAGCAGACGGAAGAAGAATAGATATTGTCTTAGCCGACACTCTATTAATTCTCTGTTTCAATGCACGCCTTGTCCTTTGTGTGAGTGGAGATCCAATGAAATGCAGATATGTTTTTGGCATGATTCTGTCTTTAGGGATTTTTTTGGAGTCGACGCTTGAGAGATGAATGAAATGCATATTAAATTTTAATTGTCTAGATCATAAATGGGAAATTCATGCTTTCTGCGGGATGATAAGTACAATGTACAGCAATTTATGTTATTTGAATATTCAACAGCATTAATGATAATTGAGTTTAATTGAATATGCTTGTCATCTTAAGCAGTTTTTCAGAAGAAATATGACCTCTATAAAGAAAAAAAAATCTTTCACCTGAAGACATAAGATGCCTTACTTTAAAATATTCTTCTATGCTAAATTAAAACTTTCTCTGCTATTCATTAAAGTTTTTATGTAGAAAAAAAAAACACATTTTTTTGAGAAGAGCCAAGAAAAAATAAAACTGTTTTTTCAGAAGCCCCATCTAATCCCATTGAAGCATAACGCTTAGACAGTGCAGATCAATTTGCATTTAAGACACCCTTTGTCTCTATGCACAGTATTCAGAGAACATTCCTGGAGCACTCTATTATTATCAGGGATGCTCATCCGGATTCTGGATATCCGGGTAACCCGGATATCCAAACTTTTTTACACTATCCGATTCGGATTCCGGATTTTTTTTAAAAATCCGGATAGCTATCTGCGGATATTTGGACGCATAACTCGGATATCCGCGGATATTTACAGATATCCAGATCCGAAACCGATTACAAAGATAAAATCTCTCCACCCTCCTCCCTCCACCCTGCTCCCTCCACCCTCCTCCCTCCTCCCTCCATCCTCCTCCCTCCATCCTCCTCCCTCCTCCCTCCATCCTCCTCCCTCCTCCCTCCATCCTCCTCCCTCCATCCTCCTCCCTCCATCCTCCTCCCTCCTCCCTCCATCCTCCTCCCTCCTCCCTCCCAGGGATGGCCTTGCCTTTTGTGTTCAACAGTTGTCCGAAGAGAACCCCAGATAGCCATTTAGCAGCAACTGTGTGCACAGTCTCTGTGGCGCAATTGGTTAGCGCATTCGGCTGTTAACCAAAAGGTTGGTGGTTCAAGCCCACCCAGGGATGGCTTTGCCTTTTGTGTTCAACAGTTGTCCGAAGAGAACCCCAGATAGCCATTTAGCAGCAAGTGCATGCACAGTCTCTGTGGCGCAGTTGGTTAGTGCATTCGACTGTTAACTGAAAGGTTGGTGGTTCAAGCCCACCCAGGGACGTCCTTGCCTTTTGTGTTCAACAGTTGTCCGAAGAGAACCCCTGAGTTTAATGCCACTTTTCCCTACAATGAAGCATTGACTGTGTGGCAGCAGAGTGGTGCAGCGGAAGCGTGCTGGGCCCATAACCCAGAGGTTGATAGATTGAAACCATCCTCTGCTAGGCATGATTTCATTTTTGCACCTCGCTTTATCGCATGCGCAAAATGGTTTCCATAGCCCTGTAAGAGAAAGTGTAATAAGGGCCCTGCCGTAACATAGCTATTACGGTAGCTAAGACTACTCCTGGGCCTTTTTTGTAGTTGAAGAGATGAGTAGTTCACTCATCGGTTCGGCTGGCTTCAGCATGTTATGTTGGTGGTATAGTGGTGAGCATAGCTGCCTTCCAAGCAGTTGACCTGGGTTCGATTCCTGGCCAATGTATGTGAGCTTGCTATTGACATCCTACAAATCCCTGGAAGACAAGATCCATGAACGAGGAGGAGGAGGGAAGAGGCAGGAGGTAATTTTCACCTTCCAAAAGCTATTTAAAGGGCACTTGCGTTTTTTCTATCCAGATATTCGAATAGGTCGGATATCCACAGATAATGTATCCGGATATCCGCATTCACGCGGATATTTAAAAGGTCGGATTCAGATATCCAAACCGGATCCGGATATCTAGATATCCGGATCAATTCGGATTTTAAAAAGTACTATCTGAGCACCCCTGATTATTATTGTGAAACTGCAGTGAAAATCTACCCTCTGCTCTGACAGATTAGCCATACTATTCTTTAGTTCTAAAGGACCGTACACACACCCAACCAAACCGCCTGATTGTCTTCTCATTTAGGTCTCGTGGATGATAATCAGGTGTGTGTAGGCATGGCAAAGGACTAGACAAGTGACTGATAACTTGTGGTTTGACCGATCCATTCGGCAGGTCAATACACATGACTGTTGGGCTGACTGTTGGCTCACATGAATGTTGACTCACATGACTGTTGTACAGCTACAACATGGGGAGCACCATCCCCTACAAACTCAATATATCACCCAATAATTATCGAAAAAAGTAATCGAAACAAGTGGGTGTAAATCTGAACTGTGCAGAACGGTCAGAAAATAAGCATCATATACTAGAACCAAAGCAATGACCTCAAAATAACCGCACCAGAATAGACGTTATCAAATACAATAATACATCCTTTATTTGAAATTACAAACATTAAAAACTATTAAAACATGATGGGGGATCTGGGACCCATGGTCTCTCTCTAACCCAGATCTCATGCCCCCATGATGGACCCTCCTCATACACCAACCCATAGTTCCTACATACCCCTCCACCTCCTCAAAGCAATAATCATCCGACTCAAGCCCTATCACATCCCCTCGTACATCCGACTCTTAAGCCCACGAACGCTGCGCCTGACCCTCTCCCACTCCCCCCCACCCTCTCAACCTGTGCCTCTAGTTAAACATTAACCTGTCATCGATCAATGTTACCTGTTTTCTCTTTGTTCTCTTTAAATGTGATATATTAGTATGTTGTTCTACAGTAATTATAATAGGCAGTTCTCATCTGGACACTTTCTTTTGATCACATCCGCAGAGACTACTACACCCCCCTGAACATTGTTCTCACCTACCCTCAACCCCAAGAGATAATTGTCCCTCCCCTCTCTACCATTCCTCTCCAAATGTGATAATCCTCTTAGGATTCAAATATTAGAGTCCAACGACCTGGACTGAAGATATTGTAAACTACGCACTCCTTATATTCTTACATGTATCTCACCTCCTTGAGAATATTGTATCACACTCCTATGTACAATCTGCCTATCTGTATTACCATTTTTGTATCTTTAATACCTTTAATAAAAAACTAGTGTTACGAAAAAAAAAAAACATGATGGGGGAATATATAAACCCACAATATCGGAGAATTGGCGGACATATAAAGTGCTAATGAAGAATATAATCATTCTCAAACAACCTGTGCATGGCACTAGAAGTGCATAACGCTATAGTAACACATACAATGACATCAGATATATACATGTGCAATAGATGTCCCAAGTCAACGCATGAGACCAGTGAAAGTAGAAAAAAGGAATGGGGTGACCAGGAAGAGGGAAGCAATCCCCTGAAACATTGGCCAGTGTTAACTACGGATCCTGTGATCACTCAATACTTACCAGATAGACCCTCCATCACAGCCAAGAGAGCTCCCAACCTAAAGGATCTGCTCACTTAGAGTCATTTTCAGGCTAAGAAACCCAATAGAGACCAAACGGGGGGTAGCTACCCATGTGGAAGATGCAACATTTGCCCCTTTATGAGTATCACAAGGTCGGTCATCAGCCCCAAGTCAGGCAGGAGACATCAATTGAAGCAACATGTTAATTGTCAATCATGTGGTGTGATCTATATGTTACGATGCCCATGTGGCCAATTATACATTGGACAAACAAAAAATATGCTAAAAGCACAAATCCAAAAACATTGGTCGACCATAAGATTGGCCGAGAGAGATTGGGTAGAGGGTAAAACCCTCACTTCGGTGGCTGATCATGCATTAAAAAAGCATGGAGGTGATTATAAGGGTTGGACTGTGATTGGATTACAAAAAATTGCTTTATCTCCCCGAGGTGGTGACATCACTCAGGCCCTCTTGAGAAGCGAGACCAGGTGGATCTACGATATGGGATCTATGCAACCAGCAGGTATGAATGAGGATTTTACCTTTGTGGGGTATTTGAAGTGATCTCAATATGTGGGATTTTTGGTGCTTTAATCTCTTCACGCCTGTTGTATTATACCCTCTATCACAGTTTTGAGATGGTGTGTTTTTCTGGGGCATGTTTATTCAATCATGTCTGTTATGTTTTAAGAGTTATCTACCGTGGTAAGTGGTGGATCTCCTCTTAACAGTACCGGCACTGTGTGGGTATGTGGCGACCTTGGTGAGGGGTCCTCCACATGCTGATATTTGTTGATGGGTGCATGTGTTGATACCACGCATGGAACGGTTGTTCAGTTAATGGTCGGGTCAACTTCTGAACATAAGTAGGGACGTAACATATTTAGTGTGTTATTTCTAGTTACAGATCCATCTGATGTCCTTTCGGAAGGGATCATTTACCCATGTGTTTATCATTGTTCTGGTTCTTGAGTATCGTGGATCTTTGATGAGGTGGCCTCAGGGTCTTGGAACGGAAATCCGAACATCCGAAACAAGCACAGCATATAACTTTGTTATTTTATCCAGCATATAACTTTGTTATTTTATCCAGATTATAATATGCTCACTTAGTCAAGGAACTTTGCCGGCTTGTCTGGGGTTTGGGCCCCAATCATCTATGCATCATTAGACTGTTTGTATACAATGTTAGATTCCAACTTTTTGCAACCATCCTGTGAGTTTTTACATTGTAAATTGACTTCTCTATTCTATAGTACTGTATATACATTTTTATACGATGATCAACTCAGCTATTTTGCCCTTCGAATATATTGTATCTTTATAATTGGCATGTGTTAATAATTGTCTATTTATTCCTCTTTGTTTGCAAATTACATGGTCTTTTTATATATAGACACTTTTTATACTGAATCTTCCTTGTCTGATCTACCTCTTTCTCATTGTGGTCCCTCTTTTCTTTTCAATTTAGATCATTAGCATTTTAGGGTATACATAACCATTTCTTATCTTAACCACTAGATGGTGCCCTCGCGTAGTTTCCATGCGTTTGTACGCATCCGTTTATTTGTTCATGCGTACTCCCATGCTAGGATGCGTACTTTTGTACGTGTATACTTTTTTGGCCACTACCGGCCATCATAGATACGGAGGCCGACAGAGTGTTTACGTTGCTATGCAACGTGGCGCAATGGAGGCGGTAGCGTGGCCACGCTACGTTTGGGCGTTTTCCCCTTCGTGACCTGTATATATGGAGCAGCATTTCAAGTTTTCAGTAGCTTCGAAAAAGCCACACTATAGGTGGCGAATCGCGATAGCGGCGGTGGGGACCCGTGGAGACATTACACTGGTTGGATCTTATCCATCACCATCCACTATTTCAGCATTTGGCTCTGCCTCTTTCATCATTCTCATTCACTTATTTTCTTTGTGCACTTTTCTATTTGGCCTTTGGCCGTTCTCTAACACCTAGGTTCTCAACGTGTGGTACGCGTACCCCATGGGGTACTTCTGATGGTTCCAGGGGGTACTCTGGCTTGATATACTTTACCAAGAATAACAAATTTAGAGTTTTAGAAAATGATAAATCTTATTTAAACAACACCAAATTTGTATTTTAGCTAAATAAAAGCAATAGTAAATGCTTGGAAATTGTTTAAAACTAATTATCATGTACTACGATTAAATATATATTTGTCAAGGGGTACTTGTGATAACGTTTACTATGCTAGGGGGTACTTGGTGAGTAAAGGGTTTTAAAAGGGGTACATACCAATATAATGTTGAGAAACACTGGGCCTAACACACATTTACACGGTTTAGGGGATTGCTTCCCTCTTCCTGGTCACCCCATTCCTTTTTTCTACTTTCACTGGTCTCATGCGTTGACTTGGGACATCTATTGCACATGTATATATCTGATGTCATTGTATGTGTTACTATAGCGTTATGCACTTCTAGTGCCATGCACAGGTTGTTTGAGAATGATTATATTCTTCATTAGCACTTTATATGTCCGCCAGTTCTCCGATATTGTGGGTTTATATATTCCCCCATCATGTTTTAATAGTTTTTAATGTTTGTAATTTCAAATAAAGGATGTATTATTGTATTTGATAACGTCTGTTCTGGTGCGGTTATTTTGAGGTCATTGCTTTGGTTCTAGTATATGTCACATGACTGTTGGTCACATGTGTACAGTCTTGTTTGAACAACGTACTTATTTTGAATGCGGCAATGTCATGCAGTCTGTCATTTCACTTGCATGCACAGTATATTAATAAGTTGTTCATCAAATTAGTTGGTGCGTGGAAAATACAAGTTGTGTAAACAGTTTGTTGTGGGGTCAGTCATGTTGTGGTGTTGGTTGTGCACTTTGTTGGATGTGTGTACGTATCTTAACCACTTCCCGACCGCCGTATGTACAATTGGCGGCCGGGAAGTGCACCCCGCAAGGACCGCCGTATTGACAATTGGCGGCGGTCCTTGTAGGGGCATGGGCGGAGCGATCGCGTCATCAGTGACGCGATCCTCCGCCTCCGCCTGGCGCCGCTCACGCGCCGCAACATCCCGCCGGCTATACGGAAGCGCCGGCAGGATGTTAACCCCGCGATCGCCGCATACAAAGTGTATAATACACTTTGTAATGTTTACAAAGTGTATTATACAGGCTGCCTCCTGCCCTGGTGGTCCCAGTGTCCGAGGGACCACCAGGGCAGGCTGCAGCCACCCTAGTCTGCACCAAGCACACTGATTTCCCCCCCCCCTGCCCCAGATCGCCCACAGCACCCATCAGACCCCCCCCTGCCCACCCCCCAGACCCCTGTTTGCACCCAATCACCCCCCTAATCACCCATCAATCACTCCCTGTCACTATCTGTCAACTATTTTTTTTTATCCCCCACCCTGCTCCCTGCCCCCTCCTGATCACCCCCACCCCTCAGATTCTCCCCAGACCCCCCCCCCAGACCACCCCCCCGTTTACTGTATGCATCTATCCCCCTGATCACCTGTCAATCACCTGTCAATCACCTGTCAATCACCCATCAATCACCCGTCAATCACCCCCTGTCACTGCCACCCATCAGCCAGCCCCTAACCTGCCCCTTGCGGGCAATCTGATCACCCCCCCACACCAATAGATCGCCCGCAGATCCGACATCAGATCACCTCCCAAATCCATTGTTTACATCTATTCTCTCCTCTAAACACCCACTAATTACCCATCAATCACCCATCAATCACCCCCTATCACCACCTGTCACTTTTACCTATCAGATCAGACCCTAATCTGCCCCTTGCGGGCACCCAATCACCCGCCCACACGCTCAGATTGCCCTCTGACCCCCCCTTATCAATTCACCAGTGCATTAATTACATCTGTTCTTCCCTGTAATAACCCACTGATCACCTGTCAATCACCTGCCAATCACCTATCACCCATCAATCACCCCCTGTCACCCCCTGTCACTGCCACCCATCAATCAGCCCCTAACCTGCCCCTTGCGGGCAATCTGATCACCCACCCACACCATTAGATCGCCCGCAAACCCGCCGTCAGATTACCTCCCAAATGTATTGTTTACATCTGTTATCTTCTCTAAACACCCACTAATTACCCATCAATCACCCATCAATCACCCCCTATCACCACCTGTCACTGTTACCTATCAGATCAGACCCTAATCTGCCCCTTGCGGGCACCCAATCACCCGCCCACACGCTCAGATTGCCCTCAGACCCCCCCCCCCCCTTATCAATTCGCCAGTGCATTAATTACATCTGTCCTTCCCTGTAATAACCCACTGATCACCTGTCAATCACCTGCCAATCACCTATCACCCATCAATCACCCCCTGTCACTGCCACCCAACAATCAGCCCCTAACCTGCCCCTTGCGGGCAATCTGATCACCCACCCACACCAATAGATCGCCCGCAGATCCGACATCAGATCACCACCCAAGCGCAGCGTTTACATCTATTCTCTCCTCTAAACACCCACTAATTACCCATCAATCACCCCCTATCACCACCTATCACCACCTGTCACTGTTACCCATCAGATCAGACCCTAATCTGCCCCTTGCGGGCACCCAATTGCCCGCCTACACGCTCAGATTGCCCTCAGACCCCCCCTTATCAATTCGCCAGTGCAATATTTACATCTGTTCTCCCCTGCAATAACCCACTGATTACCTGTCAATCACCTATCAATCACCCATCAATCACCCCCTGTCACTGCCACCCATCAATCACCCCCTGTCACTGCCACCCATCAATCACCCGCTGTCACTGCCACCCATCAATCAGCCCCTAACCTGCCCCTTGCGGGCAAACTGATCACCCACCCACACCAATAGATCGCCCGCAGATCCGACATCAGATCACCACCCAAGCGCAGTGTTTCCATCTATTCTCTACCCTAAACACCCACTAATTACCCAGCAATCACCCCCTGTCACTGCTACCTATCAGATTAGACCCCTATCTGCCCCTAGGGCACTCAATCACCCGCCCACACCCTCAGAATGCCCTCAGACCCCAGCCCTGATCACCTCGCCAGTGCATTGCTTGCATCTATTCCCCCCTCTAATCACACCTTGAGACACCCATCAATCACCTCCTGTCACCCCCTAGCACACCTACCCATCAGATCAGGCCCTAATTTGCCCCGTGTGGGCTCCTGATCACTCGGCCAAACCCTCAGACCCCCTTCCGATCACCTCCCCAGTGCATTGATTGCATCTATTTTCCCCTCTAACCACCCCCTGAGACACCCATCAATCACCTCCTGTCACCCCCCTAGCACTCCTATCCATCAGATCAGGCCCAATACAACCTGTCATCTAAAAGGCCACCCTGCTTATGACCGGTTCCACAAAATTCGCCCCCTCATAGACCACCTGTCATCAAAATTTGCAGATGCTTATACCCCTGAACAGTCATTTTGAGACATTTGGTTTCCAGACTACTCACGGTTTTGGGCCTGTAAAATGCCAGGGCGGTATAGGAACCCCACAAGTGACCCCATTTTAGAAAAAAAGACACCCCAAGGTATTCTGTTAGGTGTATGACGAGTTCATAGAAGATTTTATTTTTTGTCAAAAGTTAGCGGAAATTAATTTTTATTGTTTTTTTTTCACAAAGTGTCATTTTTCACTAACTTGTGACAAAAAATAAAATCTTCTATGAACTCGCCATACACCTAACGGAATACCTTGGGGTGTCTTCTTTCTAAAATGGGGTCACTTGTGGGGTTCCTATACTGCCCTGGCATTTTAGGGGCCCTAAACCGCGAGGAGTAGTCTAGAAAACAAATGCTTCAAAATGACCTGTGAATAGGACGTTGGGCCCCTTAGCGCACCTAGGCTGCAAAAAATTGTCACACATGTGGTACCGCCGTACTCAGGAAAAGTAGTATAATGTGTTTTGGGGTGTATTTTTACACATACCCATGCTGGATGGGAGAAATTTCTATGTAAATGGACAATTGTGTGTAAAAAAATCAAACAATTGTCATTTACAGAGATATTTCTCCCACTTAGCATGGGTATGTGTAAAAATACACCCCAAAACGCATTATACTACTTCTCCTGAGTACGGTGGTACCACATGTGTGGCACTTTTTTACACCCTAAGTACGCTAAGGGGCCCAAAGTCCAATGAGTACCTTTAGGATTTCACAGGTCATTTTGCGACATTTGGTTTCAAGACTACTCCTCACGGTTTAGGGCCCCTAAAATGCCAGGGCAGTATAGGAACCCCACAAATGACCCCATTCTAGAAAGAAGACACCCAAAGGTATTCCGTACGGAGTATGGTGAGTTCATAGAAGATTTTATTTTTTGTCACAAGTTAGCGGAAAATGACACTTTGTGAAAAAAAACTATTAAAATCAATTTCAGCTAACTTGTGACAAAAAAATAAAAACTTCTATGAACTCACCATACTCCTAACGGAATACCTTGGGGTGTCTTCTTTCTAAAATGGGGTCATTAGTGGGGTTCCTATACTGCCCTGGCATTTTAGGGGCCCTAAACCGTGAGGAGTAGTCTTGAAACAAAAATGACCTGTGAAATCCTAAAGGTACTCATTGGACTTTGGGCCCCTTAGTGCAGTTAGGGTGCAAAAAAGTGCCACACATGTGGTATCGCCGTACTCGAGAGAAGTAGTATAATGTGTTTTGGGGTGTATTTTTACACATACCCATGCTGGGTGGGAGAAATACCTCTGTAAATGACAATCTTTTGATTTTTTTACACACAATTGTCCATTTACAGAGGTATTTCTCCCACCCAGCATGGGTATGTGTAAAAATACACCCCAAAACACATTGTACTACTTCTCCCGAGTATGGCGATACCACATGTGTGGCACTTTTTTGCACCTTAACTGCGCTAAAGGGCCCAAAGTCCAATGAGTACCTTTAGAATTTCACAGGTCATTTTGAGAAATTTCGTTTCAAGACTACTCCTCACGGTTTAGGGCCCCTAAAATGCCAGGGCAGTATAGGAACCCCACAAATGACCCCATTTTAGAAAGAAGACACCCCAAGGTATTCCGTTAGGAGTATGGTGAGTTCATAGAAGATTTTATTTTTTGTCACAAGCACTGAGAGGGCAGCCGGTTTTAATCAATCATTGCCGGTTTGCCTGTAGTGAAGTTTGATTTTGATATTGATCACCTAGCTATTGATTACCTGCAGAGCTTCACCTTCATTAACCAGGACAGTATAAATGGTGAGAGAAACATGCAACACTGGGGATCCCTGCTGTTCTGTTTCTGCACCAGCCTCCCATGGTGTGAAGTGTGTAGCAATATGACAGCTGACCTGTGTCTCCGTTGTGGCTACAATGAAGAAGGGTGGAGAGAGAAGCATGCTGTGCAGCACTGGGGTCCCCATTGTGCCCTGTGTTTGTGCCCACCCCACCCCCTTTCGCGCAACATGATGTGGTGCATACAGCAATAGGACAAGTGACCTCTGTCCCGGTTGAGGCAGGATCAGAGTGGAGATATAAGCACGCTGTGTAGCACTGGGGATCCCTGTTGTGTTTGGTGTCTGTGCTCGCCCACCCCCATAATGATGTGAAGTGTGCGGCAATAGGATGACTGACCTGTGTCCCATTGTGATGGCTGCAGTGGAGTGGAGCGAGCAATAGCGTCTCATGCAGTGTCGGGGATCCTTCTTTAGCGTCTCCGTGTGTCTCTGTTTCTGTGCCTCAAGACGCCACTAGATGGCGTCATAGATATGAGCTACAGCCAGAACATCAGAGAAGCATCTGAATCCCTGGCGATGCACGTGATGCTGTCGCTCTCTGCTCCACTCCTGCCACAATGGGACACAGGTCACTGGTCTTATTGCCGCATGCCCAACACCATGTTATGGGATGGGCAGACACCGAACACAGCGGTGATCTCCACTGCTACATGCAAGCTTCTATCTCCGCTCCTTTCGCAACATGGACACTGGTTATCTATCCTATTGCCACATGCAGGGGCGCTTCTAGCCATTTTGTCCCTCCAGGCGAGAAAACCTGTGGTGCAAAGGTGACATATGGAGGCACAGGGGACAGAAGGAGGCACAGAAGGAGGCAGAGGTGGCACAGGGGGACTGAAGGAGGCACATGGAGACAGGAGGCACAAAGGGAGATAGGAAAAACAGGGGGTCAGACATGGCACAAGAGACTGAAGATACAAGGAGACAGAGGGAGGCACAAAAGGGACAGAAGGAGGCACAAAGGGGGAAAGAAGGATGCATAAGGCACAGAGGTGGCAGCTGCCTGCAACTTACACTAAGTACATGTAGCAGAAGCAAGTAATAGAACACACACAGGGCAGGGCTTTATCAGGGGTGGAGCTTAATTTGGGGGGTGGGACTTAATCCAGCAACATGGCGCCCCCCAGGACCAATGGCACTCTAGGCAATGGCCTGTACTGCCTATGCCTAGAGGCTCCCCTGGCCACATGCCCTACACCGTGTTACGGAGGGGTGAGCAGGCACATGCACTGAACACAGTGGTGATCCCCAGTGCTACACACAAGCCTCTATCTCCACTCGCTTTACAATAGCAACAACGGGACCGCAAGTCAGATGTCCTATTACCGCACACACCGTCTGCAGGCATGGAAACAGCTGGGAGGTGGAAGCTCAGTAAATGGCTCGCATATAAGCCGAGGGGGTAACTTTTCAGCACATTTTTTGTGCAGAAAAAATTGGCTTATATGTAAGTATATATGGTACTGTTTAAGACAAAGCTTGTTGTTTTTGTTAATACCTGAATGCGCTAATAGCTGTAGTTGCATTATCTCCTGAAGTCTTATCAGCCTTTCCAGGCTCTTCTCTGTATCGGGGCAAGAAAGAAAGAGAGAAGAGAGGCAAGAGATGGAAAGCTGTACAGTAGCTGAGGATCAGTCCAAAAATAACAGAGTTGTACTTACAGTTTGAACTGGATATTACATTATTGTGTCAGGAGACATAGTACTAGCTAAATTTCTTTTTTTTTTTTTTAATCCCCAGTGATCTTTAATGCCAGGAAGTAGTTCTGCTCTGAGGTAGTTCTTTAAATTTTTTGTTTATAAGAAGCATCCCATCTCCCCAAAAAGGACTACTTTGTAACCCTGAAGCTAGAAACTTGATCATGGAAATGTCTTCTCAAATAAATATGCCCTCAGGATCCTACAAACATATATATTTCATTGCAATGTGCAGGCCAACATACCTACAGATAGAAATGCTACAGATGTCAGAACCAGCAGCAGATAGCCATGTTTTATGGATCATAGTTTGATGATGCCTGAAATGACTTGGAAAGAAGATGCTGTGCATACTTACAGCTAATATACTAGAGAATCTAGAGTTATCGTTCAAGATATCATACATTTTTCATCACCAAATAAGATGGAAATTCCTTGACTATATTCATCATTTTAGTATACGCTCAAATGTAAACAATTACATAAGATGGGAATATTTTTATCCGAAGACTGCCTTTTAGTAACTAATAGATAATGTGAATGCACAATATTGTTTTGCATGTGCCAGAGATGATCCACGAGCAAGCATCACTTCCTGTTTGGATCCTGGCCAGAAGGGGATTACCATACACTAATGCAGTAATCTCCCAGGGCCGCAATGCAACGCTGACGCCAATACACAGTCTGAAGCCGGTCTAAAGGTTATGGTGTAGCAATTTTGCTGTGGGGACCAACTAGTTGTAGTTGCACTCCTAAAGAAAACCTGAACTGAAAATTAAAACTCAAAATAAGCATACACAAGTCATACTTACCTTCCATGTAGTCTACTCCTCATTGTCTTTCTCCTGTCCAGCATCCTGTTTGTTCACTGTGATCAAGGGAATTTTCCGTCCTCCATTTTGAAAATGGCCATTACCCATAACAGCTTTCTGGTCAGCACACAGTTAAACTGTAACATCGCCCACTTGAGCCATAGGGAAACATGGACGTTACCTGGTACATCAGTTTTCCTCTCAGCCATAACTGACAGCAACTGATATTTTAATGACAGCAACTGATATATTTCAGATCTGACAAAATGTTGTCAGAACTGGAAGGGATTATTGTCAGAAGAAAATGGTGAGCTTCTGAGAAGAACTGATGGCAAGGTAACTATGTAATGTTCATTTGAAGTTACCTCATGTGTTTATTTTAAATATTTTTACTCAGTACAGGTTCTCTTAAAGAACTATTTTGAGCAATGGAAATCTAGCGTCTGTATCTAGCATAGGATGAGCAGAGAAGGGTATTTGAAGAAAAAATATAACTTGGTGTCGGTTGGCTGTAAGAACATAAAAACAATGGAATTGTTTGTTACGGAACTATTGCATGTAGTCAGGCACCGTTATTTTCAGATCTCATATTCCTAAACGGGCAATGTAAAATTCACTCCCAGTGGCAATCCCACAGTACAAGTCAACAGCCCCGTATGGCCATCCCTCTTTCCCAATCTCACTTCTCAAATACTCAAAAAGCCTAACTAATTCAATGTGGAGGCTCTCATGGTTTGTAGGTCCAAGGGCATATACACATGACAATTTGAAATCAGGTACTCTATCTAGATGACACCCAAATTAACATGGGCAGGTGTTCACTAGGTTTTTACCTCAAAAGGCCATCACCTTGAAGATACAAGCTCATGTTTTCTACGGGTTGTTAATCAATTGTTTTAAGATGGCAATGACTGGTGCCTTCTCAGTTGCTCGGGAGCTAGAGACTCTTCAAAGAGATCTCAACCCTGGCAGCCAACTGTAGGTCAATTTTTCAAACCCGGCAGCCAGGACAGAAAAAATAGCTTGCAATTGCTAGAATTCTGCAACACCCTCTTGGGCCAGCTCTATTCTTCAGTTGCTGTGGTCCAGCAACTGAATAATGTGGTCCAGCAACTGATTAGAAATCCAGTTGCTGGACCACAGCAACTGCATAGAAATCCAGCCAATCAGTGTGGATATCTGTCACAAACTGGGAACTGCAGCCAAATAAAAACTAAGGACAATAATAATAATGACTAGAGATTCTTTCTATATGCAGACGTAAGACTGATAAGGGAATGGCCTACCCTATATTGTTTTTTGTTGTTCTGCTACAGCAGTATATGTTCAGTATATGTTCAACGCAAGATGGGATTTGGCCTTAACCTCCCTGGCGGTAAGCCCGAGCTGAGCTCGGGCTATGCTGTGCAGGAGGATTTCTCCGCATCTATTGGGGCGATTCGCCCCATTCAAAGTGCTGTGCGCGCAGCCAGCACTTTGCTAGCCGCGCGCACAGCTTGATCGCCGCCGCTCTGCGGCGATCGGCCGCACGCAGCGGCGAAAGAGGCCCCTCCCCCGCCAGAGCCCTGCGCTGCCCGGACCAATGAGTTCCGGGCAGCGCTATGGGCCGGATCGGATGCGCCTGACGTCAGGACGTCGGCTGACGTCCATGACGTCATCCCGATCGTCGCCATGGCGACAGGAGAAGCCAAACAGGAGAACGTGTTATATACGCGCTCCCCTGTTTGCTATTAGTGCCGGCGACGATCGCACTAGAGGGACACATGCGCCCTCTAGTGGTGTTTCATGTAGCTACCACTCTGGTAGCTTTACATGAAACAAAAAAAACATTAAAAAAAAAGGATTTTCGCCCATGTGGCAAAAAAAAATTAACCGCCAGGGAGGTTAAATAGTTACTGGAAGACACATATTGGCCTCTTTGTTAGTGAGCCTTTTTTATATATTTGTTTGTTCATTTATATTTGCCACTATTTCTTCTCTTTTTTTTTCTCTTTGTTTTGTGCTCTCTGGCTACACACATCCAGTGTTACATCTTTTGGACGTTTTTAATTGCACTATAGATTTTTACCTATTCATTTACATATTTTTGCATCGTTGCGTAATATGTTGGTGCTTTATATATACAATAAATAAATATTTGTTTGTACAGTATTGGCTGCATGCGAGGTCCAAAGTCTGGGACTGCTTGCAATTGTCTTGATCCATCCCCCTCCCTCTTTGTGGGTTGTTTGATGGGTGGTGCCCAGAACTCTGGTCCTATATATGGGGTTATAGTGCCATTTGAAACTGGCTATGATTAAAGAGAACCTGAGGCATGCGGCAGGGGAGCAGATGGGACACAGAGGAATGTGCAATGCCTCATGACATGCCTCTGTGTCCCCCCACTGCCGCTCTCTGCCCCCCACCTCCGCGCTATAGCCCCCCGAAATTACCCACAATATTTGTTGCTATCTCGGAGGGTAATGGGAGGAGAGGGATTCCCTGCTCAAAACACCCACAGACTTTCCAGAGCTGCCATTGGGCAGCTCTCTCTCCCTGGCCACACCCCCTGCCACTCCCCCACCTCCCTGCGCTCTGTGAGAGAGAGAGAGATCTCTCTCCTTCCAGCTTTGTGACCCAGGGATCATGAAGTGAAAGTGGGGCAATGCGGGGGCCTCAGGAGCGGCGGAGAGCGGTGGGGATGGTGGCTTCCTGATCTGCCCAGCCCCCTGGATCAATTAGTCTAGATTTTTTTCAATTATATGAGTCCACCTCGGGCTCTCTTTAAGGGCTAGTCCGAAACATGTCAGCTGTGTTATCTATGTGGAATTTGAATTTTGGATACGTTCAGCAATAAAGAAGTTTGATGGACAAGTGAGGACCATTCCTCTTTTTTTGTTGCTGAATGGATCTTGCTAACCAACTCAATTTTTATTATTTTTTTACAGTGCCGCATAAGATAAAGGCAATCCTAACCAATCATTAAAACATAAATAGCAAATGCGGTTGTTTTTTTTCCAACCCAACTTATTTTTTCAATTCTGATGGAAAACTCTTCCACATTTTCAAAGCACTTACAATAGAGAACCCCTTTCACAGTTTCAGTCTGAACAACTTTTCCTCCAATCTCAAAAGATGCCCTTAAGACTTTTGCAGTGACCTTAAGATAAGAAATTTCACTGAATTTTTATTTGCAAGGTTCGTCTTGTGAATGCAACAAAAAAGACAAGTATCTCAGACTGTATAGTAAGGATTAAAAACTATTTATCTAAATGATGTTTAAGTTATGAGATCATTCCAGCTTGACATCAACTCACCAAGGAGATTTTATAATCTAAAAGAAATCTAATTAGATTTCTTAACTTTTTTTATAGCATTACGTACAACAGCAGATGTACTATATTTATGAACCTTGGGAGTTATTTCAGACATTTAAAAAATGAGATATTGAATTTTATCAACAACAGTAGAAATTCACCTCAAACTTTTCTACTTCAGGAGCTGTGTTTAAAGAAAACAAGTTCTTCTGAATCTTTGAGAAAAGGTTTGTGAGAAATGTTGTATTTTATGATGTAAAGCAAAAAGGTACAACAGCTGCTGTAGCACAATCTTCACCAATTGAAACAATCCTACAAGCAGTTACTACAATTAAAGGGAATCTGAAGTAAAAATAAACTTATGCTATGATGATTTGTATGTGTAGTACAGCTAAGAAATAAACAATTAGGAACAGAGACATGAGTCTTATATTGTTTCCAGTAAATGAAAAGTTAAGAAACTCCAGTTGTTATCGATGCAAAAGAGCCAGACTTTCAAAGAGACCTTCAAAGTCTGTCTTCTGATGCTTGCTATCTCAACTGTCAGTCATTGTATTTTTTTCTCTGCAGAGGACAGTTCAAAAGTTCACTGCTCTGTAAAATCATTTAGAATGCTGAGTAGTGTGTAAACTGCAAATATTAGAGAATGATGCAATGTTATAAAAAAACACTATATAACAGAAAATAAAAATATGAGAATATTTTATTTGCTACTAATGTTCTAGTAATTATCCGTACTACACAACCAATTCATTATATCATAATTTTTTCCGCTTCAGTGTCCCTTTAAATAACAATTACATACAGATTAGGTATGATCTTACAGTTTATGGAAGTTCCACCACATCCCCTGCCCTTATTACTGTATGTACACCAGTGTGAGTGCCAGGTGTCTTTGAGAATAATTAACCACAATATGGCTTTAATGGGGGATGCTGGTTAGATTATGTTGTTTTGGGGACATGCTTCTAAATGATGTTGTTTGGGGGTATAGTTATACAAAGAAATATCTTCTATATATGATGTTCAAAATATGAAATAGACAGTCGTCATCTGAAAGCATTAAATGGATATGAAATTGTGCAAGTGAACATGTTTGATGTAAACAGACTAACAGATGTTTTTGAGTGAATGTATATGTAAAAGTTATGCAAGTCTAGATTAGTACAGATGGTATTGATAGTAACATAAATAAAGAGGAGAAATTTGATAAATATTAATACGTGCAATATAGAAATATTTGATGTTATCAAACATTTCAATTGATTTGTACAGATCGTGTTTGAAAAGGAGGTCAGAGAAATTGTCTAATGCAGTGTATAGTGAATAGTTGGTGTATGTGTCTTAAAAAGATAAGCGATAGCAAAAGTGCACAACAGCTTCAACAATGGAAACTGATAACAGTAAGCTGTGCATTGTTGGAATGGAATAGCAAGTAGGTGTAGAGTGCTGTATTTATATACAGTTGGAGCCTAGATATCTGGAAGTAGAGATAAGTAGAATACAATATGTGAGAGGTTGAAAAAGTGTAATTGAAGTATTGCTGAGAAATTAATGATTATTTAATATTGTACTGTTAAAAGAAAACAATTATGTGATGACTTGTAGTGTCATAAAGGTAAACAGAAATGTTTATTTAGAAAGATAAGCTAGTGTAAACAGCAGCGATGATGTTAAATTATTGCTAGATTAAGTATAAAAGTGATGTTGACGTAGATAGACTGAACAGATTTTAACATGGACTACGAAATTGTATTAAAGAGTAACTGTCAGGCTGCAGAAGCTAATTTAAACCTCTATTCTCCTGTGTTTAACAGTTTAGAAGGAAGCCCAAAAGCAATTAGTGAAGATAAAAATCTCAGTTACCTTTGATGTGTGCTTATCAGCAAGTCTGTTATTCTTAAGAAGACGCAAGCCGCATACCATACTGCAAAGCATTCTGGGGCTCTCCCCTCGGCTGCTAATGAGACCTTACAGCAGCTTGTAATCGCGTAGCACTGATAAATCTCGGGCAGAGTACACTGCAGGAGTCAGCTATTGTTCCTAGCCACATGGCTCATTAATATTCACTGCACACTGTGTTATTACGTACCAGCTTATCTGTGATCAGGAAGCAGGCAGGACATGACGACACATTTGACAGAAAAACATGGAGCCTGCCATGAGCTGTCAGGAGCATCTATCTCTGCATATACTATATACAAATTCTGTGAAATCCAAACGTGGACAGTGAAATGCATATGTAATGTAAGTACAGCCAATCTTTAGCTACTGATATATGTGTTTATTTTCTCTGAGACCTTATACCTAACAGCTCCTCTTTAATAAAATAGACATAAAAATGGTCTGACAGAATGCAACACCAGTATATGAATACACTATAAGTATGATTCCTGTTGCAAAAAAGCACTTTTTTGTAAACATTGATGTACTGTTAAGTTATGGATAACAAAATGTATGCGATACAGAGTAAACTTAAAGGACTACTGTAGGGGGGTAGGGGAAAAAAGAGTTGAACTTACCTGGGGCTTCTAATGGTCCTCCGCAGACATCCTGTGCCACTCACCCATGCTCCCGTACCCGCCGCCGGTTCACTTCTGGAATTTCCGACTTTAAAGTAAAAAAAACCACTGCGCGCTCCCGCTGATGTCACCAGGAATGTTTTGCGCAGGCCCAGTACGGTACACTCCTGGTGACATCAGCGAGAGTGAGGACATGGCCGAGCAGGCGCAGCGGTTTCCTGACAGTGAGTGGCTGCGCAGGCACAGGATGTCTGTGGGGGACCACTAGAAGCCCCGGGTAAGTTCAACTCTTTTTCCCCCACCGCTCTACAGTAGTCCTTTAAAGGGAACCTGAAGCATGTAAAATGATTTAAAATAAACACATGAATGTTAGGTGAGGTGTATTTTTACACGTACCCATCCTGGGTGGGAGAAATATCTCTGTAAATGACAATTTTTTGGTTTTGTTTCACACAATTGTCGATTTACAAAGAGATTTCTCCCACCCAGCATGGGTATGTGTAAAAATACACCCCAAAACACATTATACTACTTATCCTGAGTACGGCGATACAACATGTGTAACACTTTTTTTGCAGCCTAGATGCGCTAAGGGGCCCAAAGTCCTATGAGTACCTTTAGGATTTCACAGGTCATTTTGAGGCATTTGATTTCCAGACTACTCCTCACGGTTTAGGGCCCCTAAAATGCCAGGGCAGTATAGGAACCCCACAAGTGACCCCATTTTAGAAAGAAGACACCCCAAGGTATTCCGTTAGGAGTATGGTGAGTTCATAGAAGATTTTATTTTTTGTCACAAGTTAGCGGAAATTGATTTTTATTGTTTTTTTTTTCACAAAGTGTCATTTTCCGCTAACTTGCGACAAAAAATAAAATCTTCTATGAACTCATCATAACGGAATACCTTGGGGTGTCTTCTTCCTAAAATGGCATCACTTGTTTGGTTCCTATACTGCCCTGGCATTTTAGGGGCCCTAAACCATGAGGAGTAGTCTGGAAACCAAATGCCTCAAAATGACTGTTCAGGGGTATAAGCATCTGCAAATTTTGATGAAAGGTGGTATATGAGGGGCCGAATTTTGTGGAACCGGTCATAAGCAGGGTGGCCTCTTAGATGACTGGTTGTATTGGCACTGAAGTGCAGGAAGCGCAGGATGTTCTCAGCAGAGAACATGGGCATGTGATGTATTGGGTGCGTAGACCAATAAGACCGCAATACATTCTTTTTGACTAGACCCATGTTAAGGAGAAGGTCCAAAAAATGTTAAGTTTGGAAACTTGGAGTGGTTTCCACTGAAAAGGCTGGGCATGGTAGCTTCTCGGATTGGTGGTTGCGTATTGTGTAGCATAACGGTTGGTCTCAGCCACAATTAAGTTGTAGAGATCCACGGTGCAGAACAGATGAAAAAGTCTGGGGTCAATCCTAGATTATCTGTCTCCACCTGGACTCCAGACTGGGTGGTGAAAGGGGGCAGTATGGGTGCGGCGGAACCAGAGGATTGCCAATTGGGATTTGCCAGCACATCTGGGAGACTATGGGTAGTACGGGCCCATTTTGCTGGTGGCTGCGACTCGGGTCTTAATACACGTGCCACCGAACCAGTTTCTACTACCATGCTGGTGCTCGCCACTTCACCAGGGTCTACGGTAGTACTGGTGCTAGGTCCAGGAGATGCTACGGTGCTGGTGCATGCCTCAGCAAGAAAACTGAGATCAGCGCTAGCACCACTCTGCTGCCCTTGAGCCTGATCCTGTGGTCCAGTGACATGGGGTGTGGTACGCCTGGCTCTAGCCGGGACCTCAACCTCGTCATTGCTATTGGTCAGTCAGAGAGCCACTGCTGTTTACCGGTTCGTATTCTGACCCGGATGATTCATCGGATGAGGCTTCCCAATCGCACTCACCCCTCTGGGCCAGAATCTCGTCGGCCTCTTCAGTGGAATACCCCTTTTTTGTCATGGTGGACTGCTAAATTTAGGGAGTATTCCTCTGAGACTACCCAGGAAAAAGAGCACCTACCTAGCAAAAGGGAGTACTTGTGAAGTAGAAAGCTGTGGTCACTGAGTTTTGATCAAAGTGAATGGGAACCGCATTTAAAAAAAATTAGACAGATACTTACCCAAGGAGAGGGAAGGCTCTGGGTCCTATAGAGCCTTTCCGGCTCCTCTCCTGGTCCCCTCAATCCAGTGCTGGCTCGCCCGGTAGCAGTATTTGACTAATTTAGTCAAATACTGCTTTACCCAGCCAAAGGAGGCTTCAGAAGTCTCCAGGGAGCCTGAGTGCTCCTGAAGAAGGGTGGCCCTGTACTGCACTTGCGCAAACACGCTCTCTTGCACGCTCACGCCTGTGCAGTATGGAGCCGCACGCCTTCGGGAAGACCCGTCTCCCAAAGACTTCAAAATACCCTTTCAGTGGGGGATTGAAACGGCGGGAAGCCAGCACAGGATAGAGAGCACCGAGAGAGGAGACGGAAGGCTCTAGATGACCCAGAGCCTTCCCTCTCCTTAGGTAAGTATTTGCTTCATTTTTTTTTAAAGCGGTTCTCATTCACTTTAAAAAAAAAATAAAAAAATAAAAACTGATGTTTACAGCGCCACAGTAATTGTACAGTGTTTTTTGCAGTGATCAGAAAAAAAAAATTCTGTCACTGCGGTGGGGCGGGTGAGGGTTTGGCTGGGTGATCAGAAGCCCGCAGGGGGAAGATTAGGGCCTGATCTGATGGGTACGAATGCTAGGGGGTGACAGGAGGTGATTGATGGGTGTCTCAGGGGGTGATTAGAGGGGAGAATAGATGCAATCAATGCACTGGGGAGGTGATCGGAAGGGGGTCTAAAGGGGGATCTGAGGGTTTGGCCGAGTGATCAGGAGCCCACACGGGGCAAATTAGGGCCTGATCTGATGGGTAGGTGTGCTAGGGGGTGACAGGTGGTGACAGGAGGTTATTGATGGGTGTCTCAGGGTGTGATTAGAGGGTGGAATAGATGCAATCAATGCACTGGGGAGGTGATTGGGGGGGGGGGGGGGGGTTTCTGAGGGCGATCTGAGGGTGTGGGCGGGTGACTGGGTGCCCGCAAGGGGCAGATGAGGGTCTGATATGATGGGTATGATGGGTAGCAGTGACAGGTGGTGACAGGGGGTGACTGGGTGATTGATAGGTGATCAGAGTGTGATTAGAGGGCAGAATAGATGCAAGCAATGCACTGGCGAGGTGATCGGGGGGGGGGGGGTGAAGTCTGAGGGCGATCTGAGGGTGTGGGTGGGTGATTGGGTGCCCGCAAGGGGCAGATGAGGGTCTAATCTTTTTTTTTTTTTTAACTTCAAATTTTTATTAATTTTTCTGAAGCATATAAAATGTTACATTCCAAGACAGTGTAGATTAGTACATAGAAAGGCAGTTAACATCACACGTATGTAAACATGAAATGAGATCATCATTTAAAAGTCGTTACATTCTATAGCATTCTATAACAGTAACAGTAACAGTAAAAATGTTGTCCTTTACATCAAAACTTCAAGAAATGGCTAATTGTAATACTAAGGCCAAGTACGTTTATTTGGGCAATAGATATGTTGTATGAGTTTGACCTCGTAGTCTGTGCTCCATATCAAGATTAAGGTTAAAGGTGCGCATAATTGAATCTATTGTGGGTGGGGAATGCTCTTTCCAATTTGCGCTAATGGTTTGTCTAGTTGCACAGAGGATGTGTGTCGCATTTAGGCGAGATTCCTTTGGAATATCCGTGAGGCCTATATGTAGTAGTGCTAGCAGAGGATTTGGGGGTATTGTTATATTTGTGAATTGGGAGATCTGTTCAAAAACGTATACCCATACTGGTTGAATTTGTGGACAAAACCAAAGTATGTGAGCTAATGTGCCTGTCTCTCCACAATCTCTCCAGCATTTGCTTGTGCAGCTTTTATCATATTTGGACGATTTTAATGGGGTAATGTAAGATGAGGGTCTAATCTGATGGGTATGATGGGTAGCAGTGACACGTGGAGACAGGGGGTGATTGATGGGTGATCAGTGGGTGATTAGAGGGGAGAACAGACGTAAGTAATGCACTGGGGAGGTGATTGGGGGGGGGGTCTGAGGGTGATCTGAAGGTGTGGGCGGGTGTTTGGGTGCCCGCAATGGGCAGATGAGGGTCTGATCTGATGGCTATGATGGGTACCAGTGACAGGAGGTGATTGATGGGTGATTGATGGGTGATCAGTGGGTGACTAGCGGGGAGAACAGTTGTAAATAATGCACTGGGGAGGTGATAAGGGGGGGGGGGGGGTCTGAGGGTGTAGGTGGGTGTTTGGGTGGGTCTGATCTGATGGGTAGCAGTGACAGGTGGTGACAGGGGGTGACAGGGTGATTGATAGGTGATCAGGGTGTGATTAGAGGGGAGAATAGATGCAAGCAATGCACTGGCGAGGTGATCGGGGGGGTCTGAGGGTGATCTAAGGGTGTGGGTGGGTGATTGGGTGCCCACAAGGGGCAGATGAGGGTCTAATCTTTTTTTTTTAAACTTCAAATTTTTATAAATTTTACTGAAGCATATAAAATGTTACATACCAAGGCAGTGTAGATTAGTACATAAAAAGGTAGTTAACATCACACATATGTAAACATGAAATGAGATCATCATTTATAAGCCGTAACATTCTATAGCATTCTATAAGGGCCGATTGCTGAATCGCAATTACCCGCGATTCCCCGACGTTTGCGGCTGCGATTTTGCTATGCTATGCACTGCATAGCAAAATCGCGGCAAATATCGCTCCGCCGCGCGTTCGTGTTCCCGTAAAAAATGAATCGCGGTAGTGGAAATGACCTACCGCAATTCCTATGTTAAAAAGCAAACCGTAGCGATTGTAAAATCGCTAGCGGTTTGCGTCTTTGCGATTCAGCCAGCGCTGGTGGAAAAGGGCCCTAACAGTAACAGTAACAGTAAAAACTTTGTTCTTTACATCAAAACTTCAAGAAATGGCTAATTGTAATACTAAGGCCAAGTACGGTTATTTGGGCAATAGATATGTTGTATGAGTTTGACCTCGTAGTCTGTGCTCCATATCAAGATTAAGGTTAAAGGTGCGCATAATTGAATCTATTGTGGGTGGGGAATGCTCTTTCCAATTTGCGCTAATGGCTTGTCTAGTTGCACAGAGGATGTGTGTCACATTTAGGCGAGATTCCTTTGGAAAATTCGTGAGGCCTATATGTAGTAGTGCTAGTAGAGGATTTGGGGGTATTGTTATATTTGTGAATTGGGAGATCTGTTCAAAAATGTATACCCATACTGGTTGAATTTTTGGACAAAATCAAAGTATGTGAGCTAATGTGCCTGTCTCTCCACAGTCTCTCCAGCATTTGCTTGTGCAGCTTTTATCATATTTAGACAATTTTAATGAGGTAATGTAAGATGAGGGTCTAATCTGATGGGTGTGATGGGTAGCAGTGACAGGGGGTGATTGATGGGTGATCAGTGGGTGATTAGAGGGGAGAACAGATGCAAGTAATGCACTGGGGAGGTGATCGGGGGTGTGGGGGGGGGTGTGAGGGCGATTTGAGGGTGTGGGCGGGTGTTTGGGTGCCCGCAAGGGGCAGATTAGGGTTTGATCTGATGGGTAGCAGAGACAGGAGGTGACGGTGTGATTGATAGGTGATCAGGGTGTGATTAGAGGGGAGGATAGATGCAAGCAATGCACTGGCGAGGTGATCAGGGGGGGGGGTGGTCTGAGGGCAATCTGAGGGTGTGGGCGGGTGATTGGGTGCCTGCAATGGGCAGATGAGGGTCTGATCTGATGGGTGTGATGTGTAACAGTGACAGGAGGTGATTGATGGGTGATTGATGGGTGGTCAGTGGGTGACTAGAGGGGAGAACAGATGTAAATAATGCACTGGGGAGGTGATAAGGGGGGTCTGAGGGCAATCTGAGGGTGTAGGCGGGTGTTTGGGTGCCCGCAAGGGGCAGATTAGGGTCTGATCTGATGGGTAGCAGTGACAGGTGGTGACAGAGGGTGACTGGGTGATTGATAGGTGATCAGGGTGTGATTAGAGGGGAGAATAGATGCAAGCAATGCACTGGTGAGGTGATCAGGGGAGTCTGAGGGCAATATGAGGGTGTGTGCGAGTAATTGGGTGCCCGCAAGGGGCAGATTAGGGTCTGATCTGATGGGTAGCAGTGACAGGTGGTAACAGGGGGTGATTGATGGGTGATTGATGGGTGATCAGTGGGTGATTAGAGGGGAGAACAGATGTAAACAATGCACTTTGGAGGTGATCTGAGGACGATCTGAGGGTGTGGGCGGGTGATCAGGTGCCCGCAAGGGGCAGGTTAGAGTCTGATATGATGGGTGGCAGTGACAGTGGGTGATTACAAGAGAGAATAGATGTATACAGTACACAGGGTGGGTCTGGGGAGGATCTGAGGGTGCGGGGGGTGATCAGGAGACCCCACGGGGCAGTTTAGGACCTAATCTAAAATATAGCATTGACAGTTAGTGACAGAGAGTGATTGATTTGTGATTAGGGGGGTGATTGGGTGCAAACAGTGGTCTGAGGGGGTGATCAGGGGGCGTCTGAGGGGTGCTGTGGGCGATCAGGGGCAGGGGGGCAGGATCAGTGTGCTTCTGTGTTTACATGCACAGCTGCCTCCTCCCCCTGATGGTCCCTCGATCACTAGGACCACCAGGGGAGGAGGCAGCCTGTAAAATATACTTTGTATACATTACAAAGTGTATTATACACTTTGTATGCGGCAGATCCGGGTTAACAACCCGCCGGGGGCGGAGCCTAATGCCGGCGGATGCGCGCGCATGTATGCGCACGATCCCCGGCTAATTAGTCCCCCCGGTGCTGCCGCTGATGGGCGTTGCGTGGTCCTGGGGGTGCCACTTTGCCAACACCTATTCGTAGTGGGCGGTCGGCAAGTGGTTAAAAAGGAGAGTTAGTGTAGGCCTCCTTCCAATGAAGACACAAAATATGTTTGAATATTTATTCAATAAAGCACTTCAGTGAATACATCTTTGAACATATTTTGTGTCCTTATTGGAGATAGGCCAAGACTTACTTCCTTTTTTAAACTATTTTGTATTATTATATGCTTTTTCCCTGTTTGCCCCTCCTGTTTCTCAGTTAACCACCTCTGTTGGGAGGGTTTTATGTTTGGTTTTTAACATATTTGTTTTTTGTAGTGCGACCATTCAAGATCCACAGGACCTAAAAGGTTGATCTGGAATGGATTTTTCCCATATGCAAGATTGGTGTTTTCTCATTCTAGCAACCTAGGTTTGTATTGCATTAATTGAATATCTGTGCTACTCAGTACATCATACTGATCTTGATATACTTTTTTGGGCTCCTGTAGTCCCTGTGGTTTTTTTTTTCTATGACCCATTTTTTGTTTCCTTTATCTTTTGGCAGAGATACTCATTTGGCACCACTGGCATGTGCGTGAAGCCTTATACTGGACTTTGAACAAGAACTATACTGAAAATACAGTAATAAGGAACTGTACTAAAAATAATGTAATTAATAAATTGCTTCGTTTTTTTACAAAATTACTTTTTAAATTATTTAGTCAGGGTTTGACCAAAATCTTTCCTCGCCTTTTCTTCAACCTGATTTACATTCTGAGTTTTATCAAAGATGGCGACATATTGGTGACATATTTATTAATAGGAGGTACATCTTTGAGGATTGTTTATTTACTGAGAATTCTAAAGTCAGTAGAAATAGTACTTGGTCCCCCAGAATGCTCTGGGAGGAGAATTCTGCATAGCTAACCAGCCTAAGGTGTGACATCACTGGGAGGGCTGGGCTACATACCAATACACAGCAATATATGAATATAGGAAGTGTTTCTGATGCTGAACCCAGGATAATTAACATAAACGTGGATATCCCAAATAATTTACTACATTCTACTATATGTCGCTGCGGTGCCACTTTAACTATTTATGTACCTAGAGTTCACCTTTAACTGACTTGTAGAAAAGATGTACCATACCCAGAACGCAGATATGCTGAAAATGCAAACACTAAAGAGTAATATTAGAATATGAGATTGTTATTAAGCCATACTTTATAAGTACTTAGTAAAATATTTAAGGAAACTCCCCTGGCAGTGAGCATTAGTTACAATAATGAAAACTTGTAAGCAGTAGTTTTCCATAATCAGTAATTAGTAGTCACAACACATCTAACTGGCCTCTGGGGTGTGCTGAGGAGTTAATCAAGTCCCCACAATAGCATCCCTAGCAGTAAAAGCTATGTCTCCCCAGTGCAACTTCTGTGATGTATGAAGGTTAACAAAGAGGACCAGCCTCAAATATGTATTTGTAGTCTGGATTATGAAACTGTTCTAAATGTGAAGGTTTTTTTTTCCTACTCCTCTCAAACTGATATTTTTCTTGTTAGAGTAATTTTTCTTCCAATCTTCACTAACTGACAGACTAGAAGCACCTCAGTAAGGCTATTTGCTCCATTCTAAAGGTCTGTTCTTTATCCATGGCGTGATTTTCACGACAATTTTTTTTGCATCGTACGATCATTTCCACTATATCCTGTAACATTGTTGAAAAAAAATTAAGTAAATGAATCTGATGTTTAAAGACGTGCGACCTCTTGCGACGATTCTTCGTACGGAATGGCCGTCATGTAGGATCACTGAACGAGTGATCATTCAGATCACCATAGACTCTTGATGCTGTTTTCGAATTCCCAAAAACATTCATTTACACAATGCAATGCTTGCAGACTAGGCCCGTTGGATCGGCTAATGATCATTCTTCGGCAGAGATCCCAGATGCATCTGGCCGTGGGTACTTAGCTACTCAGAACAGCTAAATAAATATTCCCCATTGATTACCTTCTACTAATTAAGAAGGCCAATGCTGTGTTTTGTGTGTAAAACTGACAAGCACATGTGAAATATTTTATAGGTGTAAAAATCTCTGGAAGCTGGCAGGGGCATGGACTTCTGTAGGGGGGAAAGGGGTAAAAAGAGTTGAACTTACCCGGGGCTTCTAATGGTTCCCTACAGACGTCCTGTACCCGCACAGCCACTCACTGATGCTCCGGCCCCGCCTCCAGTTCACTTCTGGAATTCCCAACTTTAAAGTTGGAAAACCACTGTGCCTGTGTGGCCGTGTCCTCGCTCCCTCTGACGTCACCAGGGGGCGTACTGCACAGGTGCAATACACTCCTGGTGACTTCAGTGGGAGCAAGGACATGTAGGCACAGTGGTTTTCTGACTTTAAAGTTGTAAATTCCAGAAGTTAACCAGAGGCGGGGATTGGAGCATCAGTGAGTGGCTGAGCAGGCACAGGACGTCTGCAGGGACCATTAGAAGCCCCGAGTATGTTCAACTCTTTTTTCCCCTACCCCCTACAGTTCTCCTTTAATGGTGTCCCTCTTCTTTATCTCAAAAAATTGGAAGGTGTAGTTCCTAATAACATACTCATTACTATATATATATATATATATATATATATATATATATATATATATATATATGTATATACATATATATATATATATAAAAGTTTCAACTGATTTTGCTGGGTTTATTATTCTCTTTGGGGTATATGCTCAAATGTATAGTAAAGTTCGTTTGTGCAAAGTAAGGGTAGTGCGTGTTGCACAATTAGCATGGTGTGCATTACTTAGGCAATGCTGACATTAGGGTAACACATGTGCGTTACACTAACAACACTCATGTTACCTAGGTAACCCAGGTTGTGCTAATTGAACAACATACTCTACCTTGTCTGCATAGTTAACAGTATAATTGCCCTGCACTTTCTGTGCATGGCAACTTAACTGCACTTTTGTGCATATGCCCCTATGTAACTAGACAGTGCTTAGCATCTGTTCTGCAGAACCCAATAGCGCCTGCATGGTTTATATCTGAGGGTTCGATGTTAGTGCGCCACTGAACTCTCTATAATGCTGGCATCTCAAAAGACACGAACAGAAAGCAAAAATGTGCTATCATAAAAAGAACCTGGAAATTGCTCCTCTGTTATTTCACCTCTGCTATAATTGAGTGTAACCAGACGTAGCTTCTATTGGTTAACTTTTATCGGTAACCCTGGTGTGATTTAAGCATCGCAATACCAGAAATCTGGATTTTAAGTCCTTGAAGTCAGGTCATCTTTATGAGTTTTATAAAAACGTTTCATCAGTTTAAAAATCCTCCATTTTTCAAATTGGCAGAGATACTCTGAAAAAGCAAGGTGAAACATATCAAAAATGACTTTAATGTTCAACTGTGTACAAACTCCCACAGTTCCACAGCAAAGGTAGAGTTTGAAGTTTTCCTGTGATTTTAATTGTTTTATATTTGAATTTAAGTCCTCGCTGTGTTTAGTTACTAGTAAATCAATGGGAATCTTGCTTTGAAAAGCTTTTTTTAATATTTAAAAGGACTATATTATATTATTGATTTGTAAATAACCTCATTTAACCTTCATTTAATGTACAGGTTTGTTTTTCAGTTTTTTTTTCTTTAGATAGACATTAGTGTCCCTGGGGGCTTTCATGTGTCCCCCCCCAAGAAAAAAAAAATCAAGCAATGTGTTGGCAGCTCTAAAATCTCATTTATGCTAGTTCAATTTACATCACGTCAACATCACCTCAAACGACACACATACAAGAAATATAAATCAATAACATAGAGGAACATCAGAAATTACACTTTTGAAGCGACAGTGCATAAAGCAAACACTACGTTCATACTCCAGACAGTGACTTGCTATCACTCCACGTATTCCAATATTATTGCATTTTTATAATGTAAGGCCAAATGGAATCTCGAGTCTATCATTGACTACTGGAGATATGTTTTTTTTATACTGCATATTTACATAGCTATTTTGGCTAAACACATCTGACCATTGAGATTAAACAGAAACACACAACGGGGTTTAGTTACTAAAAGCAGATACATTTGCAGTGTGCAGACAGTGCACATCAAGTTGACTGGTACTTTCACCATTTGAATAGCACGTGTTGCACAATCAGCAGAACCTGTGGTAGTTGTATAATGTGCATGTTTCTATGGTTACACCCATTATTCTATTTGTGTAATATGCACTACCATAGCAACGCACGCACGATGACACAAATTATTGTCTAAATTGTACAACATGTGATACTCAAATGGCGTAAGTACTGGTGCACTTGCCTTATGCTGTCGGCGTACTGCAAGTTTATCGGCTTTTAGTGAACCAACCCCAATGGAACTTATGCAATTACTGTAGCTAATAGATATGCTCTATCACATAGAAGATAATGGCTGATTTTATTATTAGTTTGAGGTGATTTTAAGTATGGCATGTTACAAGGGAGCTTTGGGCCTACCGTATTTTTTTATGGAATACTAGATGCTTTGGCACATTAGACACCCCTAGTTTTAGAGGGCAAAAATCAGGAAAAAAAATAAACTAAACCTAGGTGTGTCTATAGTGCAGGGGCGTCTTATGGACCTTTCCACTCTAAACGGTCTCTATCCAAGCTACACTGGGCAGCTACACTAACCCTTGCTACACTATACTCCACTAACCCCTGCAGCACCCACCAACTGCCCTGCATTACACTTCACTAATCTCTGCTGCCACCACCAACTACACTACACTGCAAGGCTTCAGTCTACATGCGGAGACTGCAGCAAAGAGGAGTGTGGCGGCTGGGACCCAGAAGAGCTTCATCCTGAATGATGGGGTGCTCTTGGATTACCACAGGGAGATGGGGAAGAAGAGGAGCGTAGCAGCTGGATCTGGTAAGTATATTCCCGGGGTCCAAAATACTGTACCTTTGGAATATAAGACGCACCCCCCCCCCCCCCCCAGTTTTGGGGAAGAAAGAGTGCACCTTATATTCTAAAATAAACGGCATTCAATTCCAAACCTGCCAATGTTAAATAATAGCTATTGTTAAAATTATGTCATTTTCAAATTGTGTGATTAAATGAACACTGCGCCGCTGGATGAATATTAGCTTGCCTGGGTTTGCGAAGGAAGAACTCCTCCTGACTTATTTTCACTTGATTTAATTAAGGAGGTAAATGCTGGGACTGGGAGGTGTTGTTTTAGTAAAAAATGAGGGTGCATGAGTGCTAAGCCTATCACCTACTTCAGTAATAAGGTATTAAAACCTATTACTCATCTCAGAGTGGTGCTTTTACATCATTTTTTAGATTGTTTTTAGAAGAAAACAGCATAGCCCCTCCCTTAAATATTTTATTTTAACCTTTAAAGGCACTTTGAGCAAATTGTTTTGTAACACCACGTTTGACTGTGACATCCTGGATGTTGTTTCATTGCAATGTGATTGTGTTACAACAGGATCTCAACAGCATAGGTATATGAGCAGACAGATGGAAGATAAAACTTGATGTACATAGAGGTATGGCCATGTACATTAGACCTGCCAATGGTAGAGCACCATATAAGATTATATGAGGTAATATATATATATATATATATATATATATATATATATATATATATATATATATACATATATATATATACATATATATATATATATACGACTTACAGCTCGAAACATCAGACTTGGAGACAAACTTGAGAATACTGGATGAACAAGTTAAACACCCATACTCAATGCCAAGCAGCAGCAGCTAAAGTATAAATAGTTCTGGGATGCATAAAACAGGAAATAAAATCACGAGATGCTATTATTCTATTCCTTCTGTATAAACCACTTGTGAGGCCACATCTGGAGTATGGGATACAATTTTTGGTAGCACACTATAGAAATGATTCTAACTTACTAGTATAGGTACAAAGACGGGCAGCTAAATTATCAGAGGAATGAAAAGTCTTGTTAACCAAGAAAGGTTGGATAAACTGGATTTATTTAGCTTTGAAAAAGGACAGCTATGGAGTGGCCTTATTAACATGTATAAATACATCAGGGCAGTACAAAAGCTTGGCAGATCAGCTTTGTGTCCCTAGGCTTGTACAAAGGACAAGGGGACATGATCTGCGTATGGAGGAAAAAATGTTTTGCCATCTACTTTGGAAGGAATTATTTACTGTAAAAGAGTTGTTTAACTGTGGACTTTTTGTGAGAATCCGCTCAGCTGCCTGCGCAAGCAGGCAGCCTTTTGACCATTGTTTAGGTTTGCTTGCTGCAGGACTCTGGAAAGTAGACCTTCTGTCAGTTGTGCAGCTTGTGTTGCTGAGGGATTTGCATACATTAGTCATGCAAATCCGTTACCTGCCTTCTTTTGATGACTGGCACTATAAAAGCATTCTGCTCCCAGAATGCTTTGCTGGACATTTCCCTTCCATGGTCTGTTCCTGATGGACACTGCTGGAGTGTCAGCCATTGCTATGTAGTATACACTCCTAGTGAGTGTCAGTCATGCTACTTCTCGTTGAAGATTAGTTTAGAGTTATTCGTGGGACTGCGCTAGGCAGATTCCCTAGTCTAGTTAGGATTGTATTATTTGTATTGCTTGTTCTGTCTGTCTGTGGGGTGCTAACCAGAGCAGCGGTTGCTACTGGTAGGCCCTTCTGTTCTGTTATTATCTTCTCTGGATCGCACTTGTCTCTTTGCGCTAGTGCTGTGGATCCTTCTGTTCTGTCTTCTGGGATCGCGCTAGCCACTTTTTGCTAGCGCTGGGGATCCTTCTGTTCTGTCTCCTGGGATCGCACTAGCTACTTTTTGCTAGCGCTGGGGATCCTTCTGTTCTGTCTTCTGGGATCGCACTAGCCACTTTTCGCTAGCGCTGGGGATCCTTCTGTTCTGCTACTCTGTACCTGGATCGCGCTAGCCACTTTTCGCTAGTGCTGTGGATCCTTCTGATCTGTCTTCCTGTATCGCACTAACCGCTAGCGGTATCGGCTGTGGATCGTTCTGATCTGTGTTTCTGCTTGGATCACACTTGCTCTGACGGAAGAGCGGTGGATCCTTTCTGCCTAGTTCCTGTTTCCCGTTTGTCTGTCTTGTCTGATTCGAAACGCTTGCTGTAGGCTCGGTGAGGTAACCGTTAAGCAAGCACTCGCGTTCTCTGTTTCGTGTTTGTCTATCTTTGGTTAGTTAGGCGTGCTTGTCTCTGTTGTGCGTAACACGCGGAGACCGCGCACGAACGCGTGCACTGTTGCGAATGAGTGCGGTGTTTGCGTTCAGCTAGCATTTGTTATTTTCTTTATCTTTCTCTTTGTATGATTTGCTGTGCCTTTGCTACCCTTGTGCTCTGTCCTGCTCAGTCTTGTGTCGCTATTGGCAATCGCCATTCTTGCGATTGCGTTTCCTACTTCGTTTCTGCCGTTGTGTGTTCGCCGTCGCTGGGTGGCGACTAATTTGGTGGGCACACATTGGTTCTGTCCCTTTGCTCTGTTCCCTGTGGGCTATCCAGCCCTGCCTGATTGTACCTTGTCCCGGATCTGTACAATTCCCATTTGGCATCTGTGGCTGTGCAGCGGCTGTGTTCGCCTGCACTCCACAGCGCCATCTGCCGGTGGGAATTGCCCTCTGCGGGTGCATAGCACCTAGCCTGGGTGTCCGCAATAATACGCTTGTGGAGGAAATCCGCCGCATCAGCGCACGTCTGGTGCGCTGACCACGGAGACGATTCCACAATCGTTACAGAATGTCCAGCCCAACCAAAATTCCCAGGGCAGAGGGAACCTTCGGTTTGTTTCAGATGTCATTGCCTGAGGCAAAGGCATATGTGGATCCTATTATAGGTAGGATCGCACACTACATTAAAGCAGTTAAAAAGTCTGTCCTCGTTCCTGACCCCAACCCATATGGAGATTACCTAGATACTGGGTTGTTTGAACCGCCATTTGCCTCATGGGAGATTGGGGCCTTGTTGGAAGAGTTTGATTTCGATTGGAAAGCCTTTTGCGATTTTTATATCGCAAAGAGCGCGGATGACCTGAATGATTGTCTCGACTCTATGTACCTTTTGATCGATTCTGATGAATGTGATGAGTGTGATGTGGATCTGGTGATTTATGTGTGGCAGACTATTTTGGACGAATTGCACACACACCAACCAATTATTTCCAATAAAGAGACACCATTGTCACATGATTATTCCTGTCTTTCTGGGGTAAAGCAAGTGAGTTTGAACACTGTGCGACCTGAAATGAATGGGTGTGCCTCGACTGTGGACACCTGCGTGAATTCTGATGGAGTTTCTCCCGTTTGTTTAGAGGTTAAATCTGTGCGATCTGATGCCTGTTTCTCAGATGTTCCTGCCGATTGTGATCGGCGTGAGTGTGTTAGCTTTGTCAATGATTTGTGCGATCCCTTGTCATGTAAAAACAGATCTTCTCTCAGTACTACTTTAAGATCCTCCATCTATGATCTCGCTATGGGGAAAATTCCCAAACGATGCAGTTTCAAGAGTAAAATTAATATGATTCCTCATGTTGTTGTCACAACTTCCCCTAACATGCTTCAGTATGAATGCCCAGACCTAGTCAGGTGTGAATGGGAGCCCCCGTTCCAGAAAAAACAGCTCGAAGCGTTGGTGTATGAATTGGAGAACGATTCAGAGTCGTTTTGTGAGTACTACATTGCCAGAAGTGAATCTGTCTTGAGAGCATGTATAAGTTATGCTTCCGCCTTAAGAGAAAAAAAGGGGTGTGAATTTGACTTTGTGAGTCCGCTGATTTGTATGTGGAAAATGATTCTGAATGAATTACGTGTACGTCATTCAGGTGACGTTTGTAAAGATACATTGTCAGCTGGCGTTTCTGAGATCCAGCAATCCAGCCTGGAGACCTCAGAATCCCTGTCTTTGGAGTGTTCGGTTTCGCAACCTAAAGCGATTGTGGATTCGCAAATTTTCGTTCTGTCTCCTCGAATTCGACATCGTTAGCCGAGTCTAAGAGTGAGACAGCACTTTGGTTTTGTGAACCTGATACTGAAGCACCTTTGCTCTGTCCAGAGAAGATGTCTCTGAGCCTGCCCTGTATCATGAATAAAGACATTATGTCCACTCGCATTGACATTTGCGAGTCTGATTCTGAAGTAAGTACTGACTCTCCACCCAGTAATCTGGATGAGTCAATATTACCTTGTTTAAAATCTCCTGCAGTGTCCCTAGAGGCTCGTCTAGGTATTGCAACCATTGTTACCTGTTTCTCTGCTATTTTGGAATTGCAGTCTGGTTTGACTGCTATGGAGGAATTTCCCTGCAGTGAAAGGAAACTCAGAAGGCCAGAGTTAGTTTCACTAGATATTTCTGTGTATCCCTGTCCTGATGATGAAATTCAGTCTCAGTTTATGGTGGAACCTTCCCTGGGACATCTGCCCGGTTCACAAAATAAAGTTCAAGCTTTGCCCTGTAACATGGATAGTTCAGAATCCTTCTTAGGAAACTTGAAAAAGGATGTTCCTGAGGTCCTGTCTGACCTCCTGGAGATCTCCGAGTTCCTCCCAAGGGGTGCAGAACTTGTAGGAGACGTCTCCTGCCCCCCAAGTCCTTCTGAGGTGTTGCCCACTTCAGTAGGCATTGCTGCCTTGCTGGCTACCTTTTCAGCTCTGATGGCGCTTCACGCCTGTGTAGTCAATGATGATATTGCAGTCACAGAAATTTCTGAATTTGAGTCCGAGTCTTCTTTTGAAAGTCCAGTGCCTGTGACCTCCACTCATGATGTTTCTCTGCCCGGTACTGGTTTTGGTCTTGTCGTGCCGGACTCTGAGGTTGGCAGTTCCCCAACATGTCCTGAGGTTTCTCCTGTGCTGGTGTACCCCAGTGTGCTCTGTGACCCAGAAAGCCCAAGTGTGCCTCGGTTACCAGCGTACTCAGATGCTTCCTCGGTGGAGACATGCTCTGATATGGCCTGCCTGCTTGCATGTCCAGAGGTGGTCCCTGAAAGTCTTGATCTTGATGGGTGTCCTCGTAATTCTGAATCCAGAATTGTCATTGGTTCCATGGGGGTTCTTGGTAATTCTCCATGTGAGCCTGGTGATTGTTCTGCCCTCTTGGGATCTCTGTGGAGCTTCAAAAGGTTCTGGGAGATTCCGGGAGAAATTTTGCTTGGTACCCTGGATAAGATCAACGGTGGCTTTTGTGTTGTAAGGGACACTTCGAACAGGTATTGTGGCAGGTTTGGTATTTTCGGACGCTATTTGGAAGGTGGTGGGTATTGTCTGGAGGGTGTCGATGGCTTCTTCTCTGGCGTTCACAGTCCTGATGGGTGTTATACTGAGACTGGTAGTACTGATGGGCATGTTTCGGTGGCTTCTGTTTCCGATGAGGTCGGTTTCGTGTGGACTGACTCTGGAATTGGACCTTGTCGGGCTGCCCCGACCTTCATGAGTCTTCTGTTACAGTGGTTTGGAGATATCAGTTTTGAGGGTCGTCTGGAATTCGACCCTAGGAGGGGGGGGGGGGTACTGTTAGAATCCGCTCAGCTGCCTGCGCAAGCAGGCAGCCTTTTGACCATTGTTTAGGTTTGCTTGCTGCATGACTCTGGAAAGTAGACCTTCTGTCAGTTGTGCAGTTTGTGTTGCTGAGGGATTTGCATACATTAGTCATGCAAATCCGTTACCTGCCTTCTTTTGATGACTGGCACTATAAAAGCATTCTGCTCCCAGAATGCTTTGCTGGACATTTCCCTTCCATGGTCTGTTCCTGATGGACACTGCTGGAGTGTCAGCCATTGCTATGTAGTATACACTCCTAGTGAGTGTCAGTCATGCTACTTCTCGTTGAAGATTAGTTTAGAGTTATTCGTGGGACTGCGCTAGGCAGATTCCCTAGTCTAGTTAGGATTGTATTATTTGTATTGCTTGTTCTGTCTGTCTGTGGGGTGCTAACCAGAGCAGCGGTTGCTACTGGTAGGCCCTTCTGTTCTGTTATTATCTTCTCTGGATCGCACTTGTCTCTTTGCGCTAGTGCTGTGGATCCTTCTGTTCTGTCTTCTGGGATCGCGCTAGCCACTTTTTGCTAGCGCTGGGGATCCTTCTGTTCTGTCTCCTGGGATCGCACTAGCCACTTTTCGCTAGTGCTGTGGATCGTTCTGATCTGTCTTCCTGTATCGCACTAACCGCTAGCGGTAGCGGCTGTGGATCGTTCTGATCTGTGTTTCTGCTTGGATCACACTTGCTCTGACGGAAGAGCGGTGGATCCTTTCTGCCTAGTTCCTGTTTCACGTTTGTCTGTCTTGTCTGATTCGAAACGCTTGCTGTAGGCTCGGTGAGGTAACCGTTAAGCAAGCGCTCGCGTTCGTCTGTCTTTGGTTAGTTAGGCGTGCTTGTCTCTGTTGTGCGTAACACGCGGAGACCGCGCACGAACGCGTGCACTGTTGCGAATGAGTGCGGTGTTTGCGTTCAGCTAGCATTTGTTATTTTCTTTATCTTTCTCTTTGTATGATTTGCTGTGCCTTTGCTACCCTTGTGCTCTGTCCTGCTCAGTCTTGTGTCGCTATTGGCAATCGCCATTCTTGCGATTGCGTTTCCTACTTCGTTTCTGCCGTTGTGTGTTCGCCGTCGCTGGGTGGCGACTAATTTGGTGGGCACACATTGGTTCTGTCCCTTTGCTCTGTTCCCTGTGGGCTATCCAGCCCTGCCTGATTGTACCTTGTCCCGGATCTGTACAATTCCCATTTGGCATCTGTGGCTGTGCAGCGGCTGTGTTCGCCTGCACTCCACAGCGCCATCTGCCGGTGGGAATTGCCCTCTGCGGGTGCATAGCACCTAGCCTGGGTGTCCGCAATAATACGCTTGTGGAGGAAATCCGCCGCGTCAGCGCACGTCTGGTGCGCTGACCACGGAGACGATTCCACAATCGTTACACTTTTCCTTTTACCTCAGGAAGTAGTTATGACTGAGTGACAAATTCTCAATCTGCATATAAAAGAGGTTTTGATGCTTTCCTTTCTTTGAAAGACATCCACGGCTATTATTACTAGTTAATTCCTAGCAGAGTTGATCCAGAGGATCTTATCTGACTGCCGCTTAGAGTTGGGAAGGAATATTTCCCCCCTTAAAGGTGAATTGGCCTAAGCCTTGTAATGGGTTTTTTTTGTCCTTCCCTGAATTAACTGGGATAAGTGAGGATGCATGAGAGAAATGTACTTAATGTTTACTTATTATTTATTTATTTTATTTTATTTTTGTTTGTATCTAGTTGGACTTGATGGACAAATGTCTTTTTTTCATTTTGAATGCTATTTTGTAATTTCGACAAAATACAATACAACTATTAATAAGTGTGGTATGTGGAAAATAGCACAGTTCTCCATTTTTTTTATTGCAGAGGAAGTGTAAACAATGGAAACATGAATAAATGAATGAAAAATAATTTCTGAACTGCAAGCAGCCCACTGACTTCTGTTAGATGTGCAGAGGTGAGCATTTCATGCTATGTGCTACCTAAGTGTGCTACTTAGTATCAATGAAATATCATGAATAAGAAATAACATTTTTTGAAAAACAAAACAAAATTAAACTGGTTTATCCCCAACTCAATGCTGGAGGAGGGGGCGATCTATGATTTGTGAAGCTGAACTAATGGGATTCATTATTTCTCAGCAATGGTAGGATTTCACTTAAAATGTGCACAAAAGTAAAAAATACACCAACTACCTATGACTGAAAAGTAGGTTAATCTGCTTTTAGTTAATCCTACTTATTTTTCTATATAATGAAAAGTACTTTTATTTAGGGAATAAGTTGTATTCAACTTTCTGTATCTTGCTAATGAGCACGGAGGAGAAGAACTTACTGAGAGAGTTGTACCGGAATGACCTGAACTAGGAAAAAGCTAAAAAGTCAGGAAGTTGGAGCTGCACATGGGGCATTATCATTGAAAGGAATAATTATCAAATATTTCAGGTTACTGATACTTAACCACTTCAGGACCACAAGCTTACACCCACCTAGTGACCAGGCCATTTTTCAGAACACAGGGCTGTGCAGCTTTGTCAGGTTGCTGCACAGCCCTACAACTAATCACACAAATGAATCTTACCTCCTTTTCTTGTCCATAACAGGACATTCTTCTGGAAGTGTCTGATCGCTCCTTTTTTTCAGGCTTTCAGTGCCTGAGTTTCCCTCCCTCCTCCCTCCCTCTCCTTCCCACCCCCCTGCCCCGTCCTGATTTGCTTAGGACGGCGATCCATCCTCTTCTCCGCCTCTCATAGGCTTCAGCCTATGAGAGGGCTTTGATGCCCTTCCACTCTGAGGGACAGCCGAGTGTCCTTTGTACAGCGCTGCACTAGATAGCAGCGCAGTACGGATATAAACAAAGGGGATTTCTTTCCCCTTTCTTTTACTAACAGCCTGCAACTCGCGATTGCAGTTAGCAGCTCCGTGAACCAGCAGGGAATGACGATCGAGCATGCGCACACAAGTTCCCTGCTAAACTGCAACTCCAGAACTTGATGCCAATCGGTATTAGGCGGTCCTGGGGCTTTTTGTTAGGTAGTTAAAGGTAATCTCTCAGAAGAACTGGGAGATGCTTATGTAAAAAGTCATCCCCTTACCCAAGCCTTGATTTGGTCACTCTGTAAAAGATAAGAGGGATATGCCATTACCTGAAAAGAGTGCAAGCAGCAGTGGCTATGATGGTCATAGGCACCAATGAAAAATAACTTTAAAAGTTTGAGAGAAAGCATATATCTATAGTCAAAGCTTTTTCTAGAAAAAGCTGGTTGCTTTCAGCCATATGCAATTCACTTTTTCTCTTGAGTTTTCTCCTCTGTTTAAAATATCTTTTTAGCACTTTACAATGGAAAATGTACCAAAAAGTAGGTAAAAAAAATTCTGTAAAACTTATTTTGAGTATTTGTTTTCTTGCTGGTGGTTTAAAAGGCATTTTATTAACAATTTGTGAAAATATCACCTAGGAGAAAAGTCATGTGAAATAGTGAATTGTACATGGCCCACAATGATTTAAAAAAGGTCTGGCAGTCATACTCACCGCCCTTCTCATCAGTGAACTATTACAGCATGTGCGCGTAGGCCAGGTTACAGTTTATTCAATTGTGCAATGCCCTATGGTGTTACATCTTATGTGCATGTGCAAAATTACTAGTACATAGCTTCTTTGCCTATCAAAGATTACCTCTCTTTGCACCCAGTTTTTTCAGCTTGGAATAGCCTTTTAAGTATTTGTACTTCGCACTCTTGATCCTGCTTGTCTAACTGTTATTGACCTTGGCTAGTTAATCTGTTTACAATTGTACTCTGCCTTCCCGGCAACAAAATTCAGGGCATATTTATCAAAAACAGTGTAAGGAAAATTGGAGCAAAACTGGTTCAGAAGTGGGGCAGCTGCTCAGAGCAGCCAATCAGAATGCTTGATGTAGCCATCTGCTTAATTCATTACTGTTTTCTCTCCAGTTATGCTCCTCCTGGTTTTGATAAATCTGTGTCAATTAGTGATCATAAATATATGTCAAAGTACTTTATTGTGCCTGTAAAGCTGCACTGTTGTTTGATTTATGTTTTTCTGCAGACAGATTCACATAATTAAATTACATTTCAATTGAATGCATGGATAGGGAAATCAAGAGATTGCCTGCCAATCAGTGTGTTGTTTCTTGTGCTCCCGGGTGCAGTATATGATGATTGCCGAAAGGTTGGTGAAGTAGTATTTATGCTATTGCAGTTGCCTGTGCACACACAGCAAAAACATCTTCAATAAATCCGGGACAGGTTGCGTTCAATAAATCTGTGCGTATTACAGTTTGTTGATCATTCATCAGCCTGGCTATGTTCTGGTATGACCCAGTTGAAGATTGAAAGCATTATTCACCTAATAGAAGGTACTTTTTACAAAAAGTTATCAAAGGTTTGGACGAAACCTCTGGGATTTTATGTATTCTGCTCTGTTCTCCAGGTTTGTGGCTGTTTACATTGAATGTGCTGTATCAGCAAATCTGTTGCTGGGCAAATTTTTTATGGCTATGGCAATGCATCCGCTGTGCACTAAAGATGCATGCACAGCAGTGCTTGGTGCACTGCAATGGATGTGTTCAGTGGCGTCGCTTGGGGGTTTGATCCAGGGCACCACCCCCGAACCTGTTGCTGTGGTGCCCGGATCCAATGTCCAGACCTCAGATCGCGGCGACTCCGTCCGCCACTTTCTCCCTCCCCCCATCCACCGCTCGTCCCGTCCTCCCATACATCTACAAGCAGCAGCTTACCTATGCCTCAATTCCAGCGTGGAGTGCACAGCCACAGATATCTCTCTCACTCCTGTTGTTCCCCTAGTGACCAGCTTCTGCTAAAGATGATAATCACATTATTGGGAAAACAGCCAGGAGGGAGAGAGAGGTCTGTGCGCTCCATGCTGGAATTGAGGCATAGGTAAGCCGCTGCTTGTAGATGCCCCTATAGCTACCTACCTATAATAAAAACCCCATACCTACCTACCTATACTCAAGGCCTCATACCTACCTACCTATACTGAAGGCCCCATGCCTACCTACCTACCTATACTGAGGTCCCCATACCCATCTACCTATACTGAAGGCCCCTATTTCTACCTACCTATACTGGAAACCCCCATACCTACCTACCTATACTGAAGGCACCATACCTACCTATACTGAAGGCACCATACCTACCTATACTGAAAGCCCCATACCTACCTACCTATACTGAAAGCCCCATACTTACCTACCTATACTGAAGGCTCCTATACCTACTACCCATAATGAACCTACCTATACCTAGCTACCTATAATGAACTAAAGGCCCTTATACCTACCTACCTACCTATACTGAAGGCCCCTTATACCTACCTACCTATACTGAAGACCTCTATACCTAGCTATCTATACTGAAAGCCCCTGGGCCCCAGACAAGCAAAGTAAAGCCCCCAGCCCAGCCTGGCAAAGCCCCAGCAAAGCAGAGCCCCGGGGGCCCAGAAACGCAAAGCCCCCGGTGCCAGTAAAACAAAGCCCTCGGGCCTCAGCCCAGCAAATTAAAGCCCCAGGGCGCTAGCCCAGCAAAGCAAAGCCCCCAAAGCAGCAAACCAAAGCCCCGGGGCCCCAGCCCAGCAAAGCAAAGCCCCGGGGCCCCAGCCCAGCAAAGCACAGCCCCCAGCAAAGCAAACCACTCAGCCTAGCAAAGCCCCCAGCAAAGCAATGCCCCCAGGCCCCAGCCCAGTAAAGCATACAGCCAAGCAAAGCTCCCAGCTCAGCAAAGCCTAGTGAAGCTCCCAGCCCAGCAAAGCACCCAAAAATGCCCTCACCCCAGTGAAGCCCCCAGCAAATCACCCAGCAAAGCCCCAGAACCCAGCAAAGCCAGGCCAGCACAGCATCACCACCATCCAGGCAGCCCAGCATCACCACCTGCAAGCCCAGCATAACTGCCAGCCGAATACAGCACACAGGCCAGCACACCGAAAACAAGACAGAAGCCAGGTGAGGGGCTTATTTATGTGAAGTACTGCCTATTGAATATATTTAAGTTACACCACTGCTATGTTCATGTACATTTGGCCCCACCTATGACCAAGCCCTCTTCCCTCAGCATGACCACGTCCATTATTCGTGCCACACAATCTTTCCCTCTTGGTGCCCAGGGGTGCCCTGGATCTCCCAGGAACCTAGAAACGCCCCTGGATGTGTTGCCATTACATTGTAACGGCACTCCATCTGGGTGGCAGCTGATGCAAAGCATTCACTGTAAACTGGTCATGCTAAATCTAGGGTTTAAGCAGGGATTAGTAGCTGCTATTTACAATATGATAATGTGAAACTCACTACCTAGTCCAATTGGCCAGTTTTAAGATATTGTGAAACTTGCTACTAAGGGTGCATACGCACATTCAATACATGTAATTTTGATTGGCTAATGATCAGAGCAAGATCAACCACAAGGCAACCTAGGCAGGTGCCTGGGGCCCAGTGGGTGTCAATGAGCCCACCTGCCACTGTCTCTGACCGCAATTCTGATGTGGCCAAAATTGCCAATCATCTTTCTTGTAGTAAGCCCCAAAAGAAGTTGGCATAGCTCAGACTGCCAGGTTCCTTAGGAATGCCAGGCGGAAACTGGCAGTCCAAGCAGAAGAGGAGATCTCCGTAGTCATCACATAACAACCATTTGTAGATAAAAAATAAGGTATTTGCAGGATTTTGTGGGGAAAAAAGTTGTTTGGTAGTTTTGGTTGGGGATAAGGCAATTGTACATTTCATGAACTTCCACTTAAAATTCTGAAACAGTTTGTCAATCACTTACATGTATTATGTGGTTTCTCTTTTTTCATTTAACGAAAGTGGATATACATTGTAAGATTAGGATGAAGAAGATCTTGCTTTTACTAAGCCAACTTAGATAATGTAAAGAATATTTTTTATTTTCTGAAGGGCTGCAAGCATGGCTTGTCCAATCCCTGAATATGCAATTTATCCAGTGGCCACGGTAATACATAAAACATTTCCGCATCTTTATTTTCAGGATTAAGACTTTATGCCTACAGACTGAAAAAATTTAGCCTCTACGTGGATTTCTAGACCAGTGGTTTTACTAGTGGACGGCTACTTAGAAAGTTTTACCATTTAGGTGTTTAATTATCCATTTCATGATATCATCTGGGCATTTTCATCAGAAAGAAAAAGACAATTATGTTCACTTATGGTGAGCTCTCTTATGAGGCCATTTTATTTATAATACTTCCAATTAACAGCTAATTCATGAGTGAAACTAGTATTGAAATGAATATTGAGTAAATACTTGTTTATTCCCATGTGTGTCAATATAAATTCCACTTATAATAAGTGGGAAAAAATTGTTTTCTAGTTTGAGCTTGCATGGAAAAAAAATCTAAAAATAACACAGTTCTAATAATGCCAGGGAGTATGCAGCTTTTATGGTGTTTTTTCATGCCAGGTTTTGCAGCTACACATTAGTGCACTGATATCTGTTATGGTAAATATTTATTGAACAGAGCATTTGCACAACACATTAGTATAAAGGACATGCATTTCTTTTCTTCTTTGTTTTGTTACTAACCTGTTTTGAACACCTTTATTTTGAACTGTTTATTTTGCCTTATGGATGATTCTCTATTGTACCTACATTACTGTACAACATGCACCTGTGAAATATCCTGTGACTTGTAATTTTTATCTTGCAATAAACACAGTAAAAGGAAATATCAGTAAAGTTTCTGTGTGCAGAGAGTGCACAGAAATTGTACTGTTATTAATAATAATAATAATACTGTTTCTTATGATGAGAAGGTAGCATGCATTGCGTAATTAATGTGACCTGTATTACCTATGTAATGCAAGCATTGTTAGGATAACATGCAGAATGCTACTTGCTTAGCTTGCGTTGCTCTAACATCACTTGCATTACCTAGGTAATGGGTTGCACTAATTGTGCAATGTATGCTACCTTGTCAGTGTAATTAATGGCAAAATGTACTGACATTTTGGGAATAGGCTCTGTAGTATGTTATGTTCTCTAGAATCTCTACATGCATTTGTGTTTTCACATTCAGCTTCTTACTAGAGGTTTAACATTTTTGAAATACATTTTTATGAATATTTCTATAATTCAATGTTGTTGTTATAATTTACAGTTACAGTAAATTCCTAAGCATAACTTTTATATCAGACAGCACAGTGGCGTAGTGGTTAGTGCTCTCGCCTTGCAGCACCGGGTCCCTGGTTTGAATCCCAGCTAGGTCAACATCTGCAAGGAGTTTGTATGTTCTCCCAGTGCCTGTGTGGGTTTCCTCCAGGCACTCTGGTTTCCTCCCACATCACAAAAAAACATACAGATAGGTTAATTGGATCCCCCCCAAATTGGCCCTAGACTGAAACACATACACTACACAATACATACATAGACATAGGACTATGGTAGGGAATTAGATTGTGAGCTCTTTTGAGGGAAAGTTAGTGACAAGACGATATACTCTGTACAGCGCTGCGGAAGATGTTGGCGCTTGTAACGATTGTGGAATTCTCTCCGTGATCAGCGCACAAGACGTGCGCTGACACTGCGGAAATCCTCCACAAGCGTATAATTTGAGGGAACCCAGCAAAAGGTGCAATGCACCTGTAGAGGGAAACTCCTGTCGACAGATGGAGCTGTGGAGTGCAGAGGAACAGCTACTCTGCCCTGCCACAGACGCCAGACAGGAATTGTACGAAGGGAAGAAACGCAGGGCAAGATAGCCCTGAAAGAGAGAGATCAAAGCGACAGAGGGTATGTGTGTCCACCAATCTAGTCACCACCCTGCGATGATGAACACACAACCAGGAAGATAAAGTGAGAAGGCAATCGCCAGAGATGGCGATTGCTAACAGCGACACAAGACCGAATAAGCACAGATGAGGAACGTATGTATGTCCACCAATCTAGCCGCCAACCTGCGACGGTGGACACACAACAGAAGAAATCAAGTGAGAACGCAATCGCAAGAGAAGCGTTTGCGGAAGAGAATGAGCACATGGACAGAATGTATGTATGTGCCCCAATCTAGTCGCCAACCCGCAACGGTGCACATACAACAGCAGATATGAAGTAGGAACGCAATTGCGAGAGAGGCGATTGCCAGAGGTGACACAAGGCTACAGCAAGGCAGAGCACGAGAGTAGCAAAGGCACAGCAAATCATACAATGAGAAGATAAGAAAAATAACAAACTCTAACTAAACGCGAACACTGCACTCATTCGCAACAGTGCACGCGTTTATGCGCGGTCTCCGCGTGTTAAGCACAACAGAGACAAGCACGCCTAACTAACCACCGACAGACAAACATGAAACAGAGGACGCGAGCGCTTGCTTAATGGTTACCTCACCGAGCCTCCAGCAAACATTCGTAGCAGACAAGACAGATACACGAAAACAGGAATAAGTGAGAGATACGATCCACTGCTCTTTCCGCCAGAGCGAGTGCGATCCAAGTATAGAAACGGAGCGAGATGGATCCACTGCTCTTTCCGCCAGAGCAAGTGCGATCCACGTACAGCAAGAGAGATGGATATCAGACGGATGCACAGCACTAGCACAAGGCGAGTGCGATCCAGGCAAGACAGATCAGATGAGATAGCTGGTAGCAACCACTGCTCCAGCTATACTCCAAGAACAAAGATCAGAACGACTTCCTGTCGACCACCGCTGGGACAGGACAATCGCAACAGACAAACAAAACAGATATGCAATCCTAACTGTACTAGGGAACCTGCCTAGTGCAGTCCCAGGAATTACTCTAAGCTAATCTTTAAACAAAGAGCAAGGCTGACACTCCAGGAGTGTTTCACAGGACTAACCCTTATGACCAGCCCAGGTCTGTGATATCACATGGTATATATAGAGCAAGCCTACAAAGGATGTGGCTAGGCAATCTGCATGACAAACGTATGCAAATTCCTCAGCAGCAAGCTGCAAAACTGACAAAAGGTCTCTCTTCCAGAGACCTGCAGAATGCAGACCTGAACAGTGGTCAAAAAGCTGCCTGCCTGCGCAGGTAGCCGAGCGGATCCTCACAGCGCTATATAAGTACTAAATAATAATAATATCAGGGCCACGGAATATGTTTTGCGCTTTATAAATCAATGATAATAATAATAATAATACTACAACTACTAATAATAATCATCATCATCAATTCCTCTAATATTTAGTCAGAAAAAAAGAATATATAGTCATCATTTACTGTTAGTTTGTTTGATTAAATGATTAAGTTCTAAAAAAAAACAATTTTCTAAGTATATTTTTATTTTTTGTTTAAATCAGGAGATTTCAATGGTTAAATAAAAGTAACTAACTTTATTATTATCTATTGAATGTACAGGATCTTCTCAAAAAATTAGCATACCGTGATAAAGTTCATTATTTTCTGTAATGTACTGATAAACTTTAGACTTTCATATATTTTAGATTCATTACACACAACTGAAGTAGTTCAAAGCCTTTTATTGTTTTAATATTGATGATTTTGGCATACAGCTCATGAAAACCCAAAATTCCTATCTCAAAAAATTTGCATATCATGAAAAGGTTCTCTAAACGAGCTATTAATCTAATCATCTGAATCAACTAATTTACTCTAAACACCTGCAAAAGATTCCTGAGGCTTTTAAAAACTCCCAGCCTGGTTCATTACTCAAAACCGCAATCATGGGTAAGACTGCCGACCTGACTGCTGTCCAGAAGGCCATCATTGACACCCTCAAGCAAGAGGGTAAGACACAGAAAGAAATTTCTGAACGAATAGGCTGTTCCCAGAATGCTGTATCAAGGCACCACAGTGGGAAGTCTGTGGGAAGGAAAAAGTGTGGCAGAAAACGCTGCACAACGAGAAGAGGTAACCGGACCCTGAGGAAGATTGGAGAGATGGACCGATTCCATCCCTTGGGGGACCTGTGGAAGCAGTGGACTGAGTCTGGAGTAGAAACATCCAGAGCCACCGTGTACAGGCATGTACAGGAAATGGGCTGCAGGTGCCGCATTCCCCAGGTAAAGCCACTTTTGAACCAGAAACAGCGGCAGAAGCGCCTGACCTGTACTTGACACCGGACTTCAGGCATTTTGGCATTTCCCTCTCCCCAGTCTTCCTCCAGACTCTGGCATCTTGATTACCGAATGATGTGCAAATGTTGCTTTCATCCGCAAAAAGTACTTTGGACCACTGAGCAACAGTCCAGTGCTGCTTCTCTGTAGCCCAGGTCAGGCGCTTCTGCCGCTGTTTCTGGTTCAAAAGTGGCTTGATCTGGGGAATGTGGCATCTGTAGCCCATTTCCTGCACACACCTGTACACGGTGGCTCTGGATGTTTCTACTCCAGACTCAGTCCACTGCTTTCGCAGGTCCCCCAAGGTCTGGAATCGGTCCTTCTCCCCAATCTTCCTCAGGGTCCGGTCACCTCTTCTCGTTGTGCAGCGTTTTCTGCCACACTTTTTCCTTCCCACAGACTTCCCACTGAAGTGCCTTGATACAGCACTCTGGGAACAGCCTATTCGTTCAGAAATTTCTTTCTGTGTCTTACCCTCTTGCTTGAGAGTGTCAATGATGGCCTTCTGGACAGCAGTCAGGTCGGCAGTCTTACTTATGATTGCGGTTTTGAGTAATGAACCAGGCTGGGAGTTTTAAAAGCCTCAGGAATCTTTTGCAGGTGTTTAGAGTTAATTAGTTGATTCAGATGATTAGGTTAATAGCTCGTTTAGAGAACCTTTTCGTGATATGCTAATTTTTTGAGATAGGAATTTTGGGTTTTCATGAGCTGTATGCCAAAATCATCAATATTATACCAATAAAAGGCTTTGAACCACTTCAGTTGTGTGTAATGAATCTAAAATATATGAAAGTCTAATGTTTATCAGTACATTACAGAAAATAATGAACTTTATCACAATATGCTAATTTTTTGAGAAGATCCTGTATATAGCCCCAATATATTACAATAAATAATGTCACAGATGATGATAATCGGGTGACAAACAACACAATACAGGTAATAAGCAGTAAGACACAAATGCCAGATCATAAACTGGAGTTGTAGTCCAAGTTCATGTTATCCTATGAGCAGGATGCATGATCAGGTAGGAAACACAAGGAGGGAGGGCCCTGCCACTGGCTTACAATCTAAGGCTTAAAGAAAATCTGTAACGAAAAAACCTCCCCTAGGGGGTACTCACCTCGGGTGGGGGAAGCCTCCGGAACCTATTGAGGCTTTCCTCCTTCCTGCTCGGTCCCACGGTGGCGGTGAAAATTCTCCCGGAGCGCCGGCGACATAAGTATTTACCTTTTGGCTCCAGCGCAGGCGCAGTATCCACTCTCTGCACGGAGATAGGCGGAAATAGCCGATCTCCGTCGGGCCGCTCTACTGCACAGGCTCAAGTCTCCTGCGCCTGCGCAGTAGGGCGGACCTGACGGAGATCGGCTATTTCCGCCTATCACCGTCAGAAGAGCTACAACAGCGCCCCCGCTAGAGCCTGGAAAGGTAAATATTGAACAGGCTGTCGGGTCTGTCGGGCCGCTGTTCAGAGGGCTGCAGCGAAACCCCCGTGGGACAGAGGAGGATGGGGGAAGCCTCATTGGGATCCGGAGGCTTCCCCCTCCCGAGGTGAGTACCCCCCAGGGGAGGTTTTTCTTTTTACAGTGTCTCTTTAAACTCCTTGTTTTTGCAACAGATGAGGCCGGCACCATCCGTATTGTAAATGCTCTTTTATTGAAGTATTTCCATATCAGGCTGTCGCATAAGGTGCAACGTTTCGAAGATAAGTTCTTTATCAAGCATGCGACAATCTCAGAATAAACACATGAAGACAAATATTTATACACCCCCACCCTCAAATCAACCAATCCTAGGCAAGCATACTATGTACCTATAACAGATCTCGTACTTACTAGTGAACCTGATGGGGAACTGTGTATCGTATGAGTGGTCCAATGGGATGCGGGGCGCTCTCCTACAGCCGCCTCTTACCTCCCCAGCACGAACACCCGGCTCGGAGGCATCTGCGTCCATCTGCGGCCTGGCCACGCCCACACAAAGCAGGAGAGGCCACCGCATTGGAGCGCAGAGTACGCCGAGGCCACGTGACCCCCGGAGAACCCGATTGGTCACTAGCAGGGGGCGCGCATCGCAAAGGTCGCATGCAATGTGAATGTTAATGCGTGCCATGCGTACTCTTATGCGTGCACGCCACTCCTGCCGGCATCTGCGTCTATGCGCTACCATGGAAACAGAGCTCCGTAGCAGGGTGGCGGCCAGCTAAGAGGCGGCCGAGATGAGGGCTAGATGGAGTGGCCACCTAAAACATTAAAAGTTCTGTGAAAAATGACACAAAAATATAAAATGTTGTAAACAAATATGAATAAGATGAGAAAAGTTGCTGTACATGGGCACCAGTCACAGCAGCGGTGCCAGATCATATTCTTTATTTAAACCCCTCGGATGAAGACAATCTAGTGTCCTGATCCAGAAGGCCTCTCTATACAGTAATTTCTTAAGTCTATTGCCACCTCTATGTAAGGGTGGAACCCATTCTATGATCTGACACCGCAGCTGATTAACATGGTGACCATGCGCAACAAAATGAGCAGGGACAGCCTGTTCAATCGATTTGTTACGAATAGCTGATTTATGAGATGATAACCATATTTTAAATTTAGATGTTATTTGACCCACATAAATAAGCCCGCAGGGGCATTTAAGCAAATAAATTACATATTTTGAATCACAATTATAGCACCCCTTGATATAACCGGTTCAGCACCGCAGTCCGAAAATCTCATGCATCCGAGCAACGTTCACCTCCCATTCATTCGCCTATAACTTTATTGCTACTTATCACAATGAATTGATCTATATCTTGTTTTTTCCGCCACTAATTAGGCTTTCTTTGGGTAGTACATTTTGCTAAGAATTATTTTTTTCTAAATCTATTTTAACAGGAAGATTAAGAAAGAAATGAAAAAAATTCATTATTTCTCAGTTTTTGGCCATTATAGTTTGAAATTAATATATGCTACCGTAATTAAAACTCATGTATTTTATTTGCCCATCTGTCCCGGTTATTACACCGTTTAAACAATGTCCCTATCACAATTTATGGTGCCGATATTTCATTTAGAAATAAAGGTGCATTTTTTCAATTTGCGTCCATCACTATTTATAAGCTTATAATTTTAAATAATATAATAACATATTCTCTTGACATGCATATTTAAAAAGTTCAGACCCTTGGGTAACTATTTATGTTGTTTTTGTTTCTTTTTTAATTGTATTTTTGATTTTTTTTTAATAAAAACAGTGTATGTGGGTAATTTCTGGTGTGGGAGGGAAACTGCTAATTTTAAATGTAAAATAATATTTTTTTAATTAAAAATGTATGTTGGTGCAGTTTACTATTTGGCCACAAGATAGCCACAGTGAAAAAAGTCCTGGATGCGAACGATCTCGCATCCAGGAACTAAAATGCTGGGGAGACGTTTCCTGGGGGCGGAAATACCGCGCTCTCTGGAGAGAAAGCATCGGTATTTCTGCGGGGAAGTTAGATCGGTGAATGGGAATTATATTCCCATTCACTGATCGAGGGGCTAGCGGCGGGCAGCGGGAGCGCGCGCGGGAGCGTGCCCGATCGCGCGCACCAGCCGGCAGCAGCAGCAGTGCCTATCTGGACGAGGAAGCTCGTCCAGATAGGCTGAACTGGCTATTATCTTTTCCTTGTGTGTGGATGGACAAAATACAGGGATCTGATGACTGAGTGGCAGTGCACACAATTGAGGCAGGGGAATGTCCCCTGGCGAGACGTAGACTCAGGAGGTCTGACTAAGGTCCTCATTTCTGCGTGTACAAGCCTGTCACGCAGAGTAGGTGCCCGTTTATATGAAAAAAATGAGGGCTGCTGGAATTCACCAATATTAGGAAAGGAGCGCGACAATGTGGGCCAATACTTCTTCAAAATTTGTGAAATGGATTTACTCCAAGTATTAAATTGTGAAACAATTGGCACACGATTAACAGCACTCCTCCTGCTTCTGGTGCTTCCCAGCATTTCACCTGCCTCCCTGCGCGCACCTCGCACCAAATCAACAGGACATTTACGAGCAAGAAATTTCTGTGTCATTTCATCAAGTCTGCATTGGCGTTTATCACTATCACCCACTATGCGGCCAATCCGCAAAAACTGGCTTTTAGGTATTGATCGTCTTGTAGCAATGGGATGAAAGCTATCATAGGATAGGATCGCATTGCGATCAGTCGGTTTGACATAGAGGTCGGTATGTAATTGACCCGCCTCCATGTAAACTATTGTGTCGAGAAAATTGACACGCTGCTGGTCACTGTGTATCGTTAAACGAATAGCTTCACATTGAGTGTGAAGAGATGTCACAAATTCGTCAAGGGTCGTACGTGGCCCCGCCCACATGCAAAACACATCATCAATGTATCGAAGCCAAATCTTGGCATATTTTTGAAAAATGGTGTTCGTGTAAACAAAACTCTCCTCATAAACATTCATATATATATTTGCGTAGGACGGAGCCACATTCGACCCCATAGCTGTGCCTTCTACCTGTAAGAAAAATTGGTCATTAAATGTGAAATAGTTACAAATCAAAACTATACGTAAAAGTTCAACCAAAAAATTAATCTGAGGATCAGAAAAATCTGACGCAATGAATAGAGTATGTCGAACCGCCTCTACACCCCCATCGTGAGGGATGGAGGTGTAGAGGCTCTCGACATCCATGGTAACAAGGAGACTATTCTCTGGAATGTCTTCTAATGAAGAGATTATATCGAGAAACATAGCTGTGTCCCTGAGGTAGGATTTTTGTGCTAAAACATATGGGCATAAGATGTAGTCCAAATATTTTGCTAGCGGAGATAGTACCGAGTCAATACCCGACACAATCGGTCGGCCAGGTGGGTGTAATAAAGATTTGTGTATCTTGGGACAAAGGTAAAGAACAGGAGTCCTAGGATGTTCCATCTGTAAAAATTTAGCAAGACGATCATCAATAAGGTGATCTCTGAGGGCCTGTTCTAAAACTTGTGTGATACGTTTTTTGATGTCAGATAGGGGGTCGCAGGGTAGTCGTTGGTAAGTATTTATATCATTAAGTTGTCGAAATGCTTCACGTAAATATTCTGAAGAGTCCATGACTACCCCCTGACTACTGCTCCCCCCTTGTCTGCTGGCTTGATAACAATGAATGAGTTAAGGTCCAATTCTTTAATTGCTGATCGCTCCTCAGGGTTTAGGTTATGTCTCACAGAGATCGCTGAAATGCCAGTTCTGAACAAAGAATCAATGTCCTTGGTGACATCTCTGATATAGTTGTCGATGACTTGACAGGATGGTGGATTAAAAGTACTTTTGGCTCGTAATGTAGTTTCTCCTAATGTCAACATAGTAGAATCATCATCATTATTCTCTCTATTCGGTAAAAATCGTGGTTGACTGAAAACATTTTTCAGTTTCAGACGTCTGAAAAATTGTTGTAATTCTATATCCAGTTGTAAGCGGCCAGGCCATTGGGTGGGAGCAAATGAAAGACCTTTGTTGAGAATATGGTGTTGTGACTCTGTCAGTACAGTAGAATTGATATTGACTACAATGTTATTGGTGGTCACTTCTTGGGCTTCTGTCGCTGACGCAGCCTTTCTTTTATATTGTCTGCGACATCCACCACGCCGTTTTCGTCTTGGCTGGATGGGTCGGTTGAGTCGTCCGGTGTACTGATGGGCAAAAAATCTGATGATCCATTGCCAGATGGTTGGCCCATAGGTTTAGGTACTTGTGGAGTTCCCTTTGGGACTTTTGGTGGCTGTCTCAGCTTAATTGAACGTGGTTGTTGCCATACGTACACATAGCCAGTCGAGTAGTCGATTGCATCACGTTGGAATTTGCTGCGTTTAGTTGCTTCGATTTGACTGGTGACAGTTTTGCGAAACTCTTCTAATTCGGTTTGAATCTTATTATAATCCTCTTCTTTGGTTAAGTCTTTGAGTTTTTGTGTCATCTCATCAAGATGTCTAACCAGTTTTGGGATCTCAGCCTGGATACAGTTGATGGTGAGTACCATCGAATCGAAAGCAGCTTTATTCCATATGAGAGACCATGTGTGGCAAAAGTTAGGGTCGTAGGGAACACAATAGGGCTAACATGTGCTCTGATGCCTCTCGGGATTCTCCCGACTCTTAAGTATTCTCCTAGTGTTGCAGCATGTAGTTCCAAGGAGATGCGCGTTTTTTCAGTGCGCTCGATTTGTTTGCGTAGAGTACGCATGTCGGTTGCTCCAAGAAAGGCAACTTCAGTATAAACAAAGGACACCATTCTAGCCGTCTCATCAGGTGTAAAAGAAAAGGTAAGCGCTCCAATATCCACCGGTTCCATGGTGGGTGTTGATGATAGGATGGGTGCTCTCTACGTGGTAAATACAATAAAGCAGAAGAGGAGGCACTCCTTCCAAGATAAGGTGGGATGTGCCAAGCCGTCCAGTAACCATCAGAATCCAATACTTGCAACAGATGAGGCCGGCACCATCCGTACTGTAAATGCTCTTTTATTGAAGTATTTCCATATCTCTATACAGAGAGGCCTTCTGGATCAGGACACTAGATTGTCTTCATCCGAGGGGTTTAAATAAAGAATATGATCGGGCACCGCTGCTGTGACTGGTGCCCATGTGCAGCAACTTTTCTCATCTTATTCATATTTGTTTTCATCATTTTATATTTTTGTGTCATTTTTCACAGAACTTTTAATGTTTTAGGTGGCCACTCCATCTAGCCCTCATCTCGGCCGCCTCTTAGCTTGCTGGCCGCCACCCCGCTACGGAGCTCTGTTTCCATGGTAGTGCATAGACGCAGATGCCGGCACGCATAAGAGTACGCATGGCACGCATTAACATCCGCGTTGCATGCGACCTTTGCGATGCACGCCCCCTGCTAATGACCAATCGGGTTCTCCGGGGGTCACGTGACCTTGGCGTACTCTGCGCTCCAATGCAGTGGCCTCTCCTGCTTTGTGGGGGCGTGGCCAGACCGCAGATGGACGCAGATGCCTCCGAGCCGGGTGTTCGTGCTGGGGAGGTGGGAGGCGGCTGTAGGAGAGCGCTCCGCATCCCATTGGACCACTCATACGATACACAGTTCCCCATCAGGTCCACTATTAAGTACGAGATCTGTTATAGGTACATAGTATGCTGTCCTAGGATTGGTTGATTTGAGGGTGGGGGTGTATAAATATTTGTCTACATGTGTTTATTCTGAGATTGTCGCATGCTTGATAAAGAACTTTTCTTCAAAACGTTGCACCTTATGCGACAGCCTGATATGGAAATACTTCAATAAAAGAGCATTTACAATACGGATGGTGCCGGCCTCATCTGTTGCAAGTATTGGATCCGGATGGTTACCGGACGGTCTGGCACATCCCACCTTATCTTGGAAGGAGTGCCTCCTCTTCTGCTTTATTTTAAACTCCTTGTTATAATTATGGAAATTAGCCTTAAAAGACTGGTTCCCCTTATATTATGCCTTAAAAGATTGCTGAAAACAACATTTCTGCTGTTGAGATTGTATAATCCTGATAAAAGTACTTTTTTACACATTATTAACCTAATAGCAGACCCAAGCCCATTTAAAAATGGGTTTTAGGTCTACTTTGCTGCCTGGTAGCCACAGGTCACGACACTCGGGATTGCCCCACCGGAGACTAGAGAGAACAGCTGACGCTGTGTTGTGGAGAGCATGGATAACAAGGTACAGAATCGGCAGGCAGAAGAGTAGTCAGACAATCCGGGTTCAGGGCAGGCAGAGTTCAGTCATTAACAATAAATCATGCAAAGGTCGAGGCAGGTGGAGTACAATCAGGAGCGAGGTAACAGGCAATAGGTCTGGGCAGGCGGCAATCAAGCAGAAACAGGAACAAGCTGAGGTCGGCAACAGAAAGACAATCAGAGTAAGTGCTGACGCTGGGTACACTGCTAGCAAGCTGTACGAACAGACAGCACTAACATGCAGGGCAGACAGGTTTAAATAGAGCCTTTGGCACCAATTTTAATCGCTGTGCATGCGAACGAACGTCCGCATTAACCCCCTGCGCATGCATATTTTTGTCAGCATCCACCTGCTGCGCATGCGTACATGCGTACAAGCGGCCACGCACACCTGCACATGCATGTTGTCTCCTGGACACAGAATAGGAAGTAGACCTCACACCAAAAGGTGTGATGCCATGTGGCAAACAAACAAAATGCCGGCTACCCACACGCACATGTGCGAAACAGATGTCGGGACAAGCGACCAGGAAGGGCAGGCTGGTGAGTATAACATGTTTATACAGCTTGGATGGTGGCATAGGAAAGATGCAAATCCTTCGACTTCCAGCTTAGTGATGTTGCACAAGGTATCACATACTAATGATTATATAAACTTGTTCAGTGTATTTTACAGTATCACAACAATAATTGGGGTAGGAAAAAGACACTGATAGCTGGCTGTACACCCAATAAATGGGTGGGGAACAACAAGACCCATCCTATAGGTGAACTCAAATCTGAGTTGGGTCCAGTAGCATGGGTAGCAGATATCACAGTAATAATAATAAATAAGAACCGTGATTTACAGGCAGAAGTGAACCACTAAGAATTTCATTCATACTATATGTAAAAAAAATGCAGATAATTTATAGTATATAGCAAAGACAGAAATCAATCAAGGGGCATAAGTACATAATAAATCAGTACCAGTAATCAATGGAGACAGTTTGTCAAAGAGATAAGTGACTCTGACAAGTTATCAAGGCAGAGAACTGCAACAAGGGGGAGAAGGTGGGCTACAGCGTTTCTGAGGGTTCAAGAAGCCCCACATGCTGACTAAGTTTTTAGAATGATCACCTCATCATGTATAGTGTGGTATAAATGCAGAAGAATACGCCCCTCCCCCCACCCCACCCCACAGCACAAACAAAGCAATGGACTGTACAGGTGTCTATACATTATGCATTTTTCCCGTTTCTTAGATTTTTAACTTAACCAATTTTTGATTGTGTGCAAGGGGCCTCAGTTTTTCTATATTATCAATTATTTTTTGTAGAAAGAAAATGGAAAAATTGAACATTTTGTTTAAATCGTGTACACAGCTATATGCTTGCCTGCCTCACAGATGGTGTTGGGTAGCATTTAATTTGAAAACTGTCAAAAACTCAAAATGAATAACTGCAATATTCACAGGAAACTTCAACAGGCAGCTGGTAAAACACTGGGCCTCTGCAGCAGCCAATCAGCAGCTGGTAAAATGGGCATGCAATTACAGGTGATAACACTTTATCTATTTAAATGGTAAAGGATAGGCACCTGAAAGTCTCCTCATTAAAGGGGGCTCCCACAATAAGTATCCCCACATGCGTGGTGGTAGTTAGTTATCCCCACCTCTAATGCACAGAGATGGGAATGAAGCCCTAGTCCATGATATGGACAGGGCTTTATAGGAGAAGGGGAGATATTGCAACCCCAGTCTTACAGAGGCCCCCCATATCATGTACCATATGGGCTAGTTTTGGTTAGTTGAAGCTGCATTACATTTGCATGCCCCTTGAAAAAATGAATATCTCACTGATAATCTGATCGTTAGTAAGTGCGCAGGGGTATAACTATAGAGTAGTAAACCCTGTGACTACAGGGGGGCCAGAGCTGTGAGGAAAATACCAACCCGCTGTTTCTCAAACCTGTCCTCGTGACTCCCCTAATGATGCATATTTTGTAGGCAACCTCAGCTATGCACAGGTGGGGTAATTAGTGTCTCTGCCAGGTGGATTCCATGTAGCTGAGACACTAATTACCCCAACCTGCGCATGATTAGGTTGCCTGCAAAACATGCAGCATTAGGGAGTCACGTGGACAGGTTTGAGAAACACTTTACTAACCTTCCCTCCCTATGATAAAGGGGTCTATCCTCCAAATCAGGTGTGTTTGTAGCTATACTTTGTTATGGGTAAGAAGATGATGATAGCCACGCTTGTTTTATGACCCTTGTGAGATTGACCCCCAGGTTGTGATGGTCACCAAGGAGAGGAAATAGTAGGCATGTGAACATTTGGGGACTTCATCAAAGTTTTGTTGGAGGGCCCCATGACTTGTTGTTTTGGCCATGCAGTAGCAGCCCAGTTTCAGAAATGAAAACTGCCAGGATATTTCCAAACTCTTAATGCAGTCCAGTTCCAATTTATCTATGCTTTATTGGCATGTAGTAAATAAATGACTCTACTTTCTGAGCAGCAAACTCTTTGCAGTCCAATCACCATGAGCTGCTGACATTGTTTATGTGCTCTTTCTGTCTCAAATATATACCAGGCTTTTAGTAAAAACTATTTTGTCATGTTGTAGTAATTATTGCATCTACTGTAAATGAAAAGTAAAACAAAAATAAAAACATGTACCTCTTATGTTCAAATGTGTATAACCTGTGTCGACCTACAGTAATAGAGTCTGAAATAAATGTATTATATATCCCCATTGGGGTACAGTGTTGTACAGACACATCCCTAGCCTTGAGCCTAGCAAATGTTTTGTTGCTATGGAGGGGGTTTGGAGGGAGGGATGACAATCATCGCACAGGGGAATGGAAGTATTTGAAAATAACATTGTGGTTGGTTGTGCTCGGGCATCGGGAGACCCTTAAAATGTACCTGAGCCGAAACTCGGGTGCAAAATGAGATACTTGCCTGAAGAGAGGAAAGCCTCAGGATCCTATTGAGGCTTCCCTCGGTGCTCTGGTGTCTCCCATCACTGAGCGTGGCCCCAAGAAGATTAGCCACAAGGCATTTTGGCTATTCATATCGGGCCGTGCAGCTCCTCTTCCTTCAGCTTGGCTGCATAGTAGCCATTTCCGAGCATGTCTGCACATGCGCAGTAAGCCAGAGCTTAGGGCTCCGTGCCACTGCACATGTGCAGCTGTGCTTGCGTGGCTGCTGCGTGGCCGTGCTTGTAACAGAGGAGGAGCGTGGCCCGGATGTGGAGGGGGGCAGCGCTCAGTGACAGAGGACATTGGCGTAGAGAGGGAAGTCTCAATCAGATCCTGAGGCTTCTCTCTCTTCAGGTTATTATCTTATTTTGAACCCGAGCTTTAACTCTGGAACACTTTAATGACTCTGGGCACCCACACAGGATCGATCGGCTGCCACTGTCCACACAGAACAAATTGTTGTCTGAACCGATCATTATCAATCGTTTGAGTTAACAGTTATCGCATGTGTGTACCTTTACTCCTTTTTTTTTAAGTTATCCAATAAATGGTAACATCCTGATTCAAAACTTTAATAAAAACTGTTACACTGCTATGAACAGCAAAAGTAATGTTTATAAAATAAGTGACATCAGCAACTAAAATTCTATTCAAGAAACTAATTGACAATGAATGTATTATCCCCACTAACTTTCCTGTAGTGGATTAGATTCCTTTTGTATGAGGCAGTTAACCGGACTATTTTTTTCTTTTTGCTCAGCAGAAATCAGCCCACTGTTCAATACTTCATGGCTCGCATTTTAATTGCCAGCCACTGGTCTGGCATCAATAATTGCAGCGACAACTCTTTCCATCGAGTCTTCTTTCATCATCTTTGATGGGACGGCTGTCAATGGGAATGTTTAAATTGTATTAAATCGCTAAATTATAGCTATTTAGCGGCAGCGAAAATAAATAGCTATGATTTGCTGCTATTCATTATTGGAAATGCTAAGGCATGCATTTTGCATTAAATGAAATATACCAGACCACCAAACCCTAAATGTGAAGTTAAATGGAGAGGGCAATCCAGAAAGTTCACATGTTAAGTTGTATTCAGCACTAATGAGAGACCTACAGCTGCAGCAAAAAAAAAAAAAAAAATACAGCACATCCAATTATCATTTCTTGCACAGCGAAATTTACAGCTAACGTCTGGATAGTTTCACTCGGTGCTGAAAACTAAACATGCTGCTGAATATGGTAGTTTTATGAATGCTGATGGATTGAGGCACCCCCAGATGTGAAATGATGAACTGCCCAGTCCAGCTTATTACAAGAAGACTACTGAGGATTCACAGATGCACCAGCCCCAATGAATACAGTCAACAAAAGCCCCTTCTTAAAGGAAACCTGAGATCCTAATACTGTATTTATTTATACTTACCTGGGGCTGCCTCCAAACCCATGAGGTGCATCTTCTCCGTTCTGCCACTATGCCCCCTGGTAGCCCGGCTGCACTCCTCTGCGTATGGGCAGCTCGGCCATGTGCATTACCCGTCGCACTCCTGCAGCCAGGAGCCTTCTGCGCCTGCGCAGTAGTACTGCATAGACACAGAATTCTCCCATGCACGGGAGCATGGGGAAGGCACGTGCCTCGGCCAAGTAACGCATGCGCAAAAGTGCACAACTGGCTGCAACTGGTCAGATTCCTGGAAGGCAAAGCATAATAATTGAAGGGCCAGAGAGGACAGTGAGGGAGCCCACAGTCCTCATGAGGCTGGAGGAATCCCCAGGTAAGTATAAATAAGGCACAGTGTACCATCTCAGGTACACTCTAAATATGAAGATTGTATTCCCCATGAGACATTAAACATTCCTTATGTTTTTAGGTTTTTCACAAGACAAGACACATCATGCGTTACTACTCCCTTAAAGGACCACTATCGCAAACAATTGTTAAACTTAAAATGCATGTACTGTGCAGGGTCGGACTGGGCCACAGTAGTACAGTTTTTTCCCTCGGTGGGCCCCGCCTCCAGGTCTCTGGTGGGCCCCCTCCTTGTCTGACAGAGCTCCAATTGCTGCCTGCAGCACAAAAATTCTCTTCTCAGTGCTGTAATCCCTCATGCTGAGAGCAGTGGCGTAGCTAAGGAGCTGTAGGCCTCAATGCAAATTTGACATTGGGGTCCCCCAAGAACTCTATACATAACAATTGATACGACGCACCAAAACCTGCCAATGGCAACTACAGTGTCAGAGGTGAAAGAAAGGGATGGGAAATAGCTTGTTAATGATTACCACTGTTCAAAGTATCTATAGAAGTGATTATTATGAGCACAGGACCAATAGAGAGGTAATACTGTAGTTGAAGGAGGGCCCTTCGGGGCCCCTTTGTCCCAAGGGCCCCGATGCGGTCGCAACCTCTGCGGTCGCAACCTCTGCAAAGTAGGACATTACTTTATATTGAAGGAGGGGACTCTATGCAAAGTTTTGCTGGGCAGTAGTGTCTCTGAATTACAATGCTGCTAAGATCATGTACATTTGGCCCTGTCCATAATACATCATGACCACGCCCACCTTCCGGTGCATGGTCACGCCCTTTTTTCACCGCAATCATGGGATGTGTGGGCCCCAGGTTGAAATTTCTTTGGTGGGCCCCCAGTGTCCCAGTCTGACCCTGTGTATATGTATATGTATATGTATAAAATGTACATTTGTTCCTGAGTAAAATGAACTATAAATTCATTTTTTCGTATGTTGCTGTCACTTACAATAGATGGTAACATTCTGATAGAACTGACAGCTTTTGGACTAGTCCATCCACTTATAGGGGATTCTCAAGGTTTTCTTTATTTTTAAAAGCACTTTCTGAACAGCAGTTGCCTAGTCCAACTGACAAAATAGTGTGCAAGCAAGAAAGGAAGCTGTCTGGCATCTTTGTATAGATCTTTTCCAAGGAGGACTTTTGTAAAGATTAAGACCAGGTTCACATTGGTTAGCTGCATAATGCATGTAACGATTGGTGTCGGCGCGCAGAGAGAATCTGATTATTGGTGATCTGCAGTATCACCAAGAATGCAGATATATACCTGATTATTGATGATCTGCAGAATCACCGATAATACAGATATATTGCTGACCTCTGGACACCTATAGGTATGTAAGTGTTTGGTGTAACAGTAGTACTTTGAGTAATGCACCTGCTGGGCAGGTGATATTAGGCAGTAAAGGAACACTGCTCTGAGAGTACAGGAACCTTCCAGCAGCCTGAGACTCTCCAAGGGGTGGAGTCAGGCTGGAGACAGGAAGGGCCAGAGAGTGAGTGACACCTAAAGGTGGATGTCACTATCTGGTCTGGAGACTATCTCTTAAGAGGAGAGATAGCTCTCGAGGTCGGACACGCCTGGTCGGTAACACACGGACAGATAAAGTACAAAGACAGAAGGCTGATTCGGTATCCAAGGCAAGCAGGGTCTGGCAACGGAATATCAGATATGCGAGGTACCGAATCAGAGGACAGAAGAGTAGTCAAGAAGGCAATAAGTCATAACAGATATCAAACAATGCCTAGTCTGGGTGTGAGGTCCGTGGTCTCCCCACCCTGGAACTAGTCTGATGTATAACAGGATGATCGCACACGTTCCCTAGTCTTGGGTGTGAGGTCTGTGGTCTCAGCACCCTGGAACTAGTCTGGAGTATAACACAAATGATAATACAGTTCCCTAGTCTGAGTGCGAGGTCCGTGGTCTCAGCACCCTGGAACTAGTCTGGAGTATAACACAAATGATAATACAGTTCCCTAGTCTGGGTGTGAGGTCCTTGGTCTCTACACCCTGGAATTAGCTTAAGCATAAACAGAATAACAGTTCAAGTAATCTGGCTCAGTGTGAATTCCCAGGTCCACCTGGTTCAAACACACTGTTGGGCATACAATACATCCATCTGTACCCCAAACCCCACTTATGTCTCATTTAATATTGACAAACTGCTTTCTATACATATTACTTCGATACATATCTATCTCTCTACCTACTTGGCCCTTTAAAAGAGAGACTGACCTTGAAGTAAACGACAAAATGTCTGACGCTACAAACACAAACCAAAGTCAGCTAACTTGGAAATTCCTATCTCTTAACGTTAATGGATTGAATACTCCACACAAAAGGACGTTGATTTTTGACTTTCTTAAAGAGAATCTCTACTCTAATATTCTTACAATAAAAAGCATACCATTCTATTCATTATTTTCTCCTGTGCCCCTCTGTGCTGTTTCTGCCACTCTCTGCTGCAATCCTGGCTTGTAATTAACAGTTTTAGGCAGTGTTTACAAACAAACTAACCAGCTTCTAATAGGCTCAGCTAAGCATAGTGTGTGAGTCATTCAGAGTATGCAGGGGGCCTGCAGAGGGTGTGTATCGCTTCTACCAATCACAAGCAGCCCTGCACATTCCACACAATCAAGCTTTAGCCCGACAAACAGGACAGAGGAAAGATACATTGATTTATTACAGAGACAGTGCAGTTAGGAAAGACTGCAGTAAGCCAGAGCAGATTAGAACGGGCATAGGAACTTATAGGATAGAAGAACTAAGGCTGAAAAATTTGTTACAGAGTCTCTTTAAAAAAGAAAAAACTCAATTTGCATTTCTGCAAGAGACCCATTTTAGAGAGTCCCATACACCTGTCACGGTCAGTTACCTGTCCAGGTGAGGCGGCTGGCACATGCGGATGCTGGCAGTCGTTCTGGGGGGTCTCGGCGGGCCTCCCGGCAGGGTGTTGTGTCGGGGCTCTCCAGCGTGCGTGGCGTTGTACGGCGAAAGTGTTGGCGCCGCAAGGTGTGGGCATGATTGCTGTGCACGCGCGCGCGCAAAGACGGCTGTTTTATGCATCTTCTTCTTGTTGTGCGTGTGTGCGCGTGCGCGGGCGTGCGCGTGTGTATCGCGCATGTGCGTGTTCACGTTTGCGCATGCGCGCGTGACGCGCTGCTCCGTGTGCGCGTGACGCACTACGTTTTGTGTGCGCGTCGCACGGTGCGCGCCAAACGGCCTATTTAAGCCTGGAGAGCCCAGACCTCTGTGCTGTGGTATTGCAGCAAGTTTGCTCCCGTGACGTGACACTTTGTCTGCCTGATCCCTGACCTACTCCATGCTGAACCTTGCCTGTCTGATAACCTGCTCTGTTGCCGAACCCTTCTCTGTACGACTACCCGCTCTGCTGCCGAACCTTGCCTGTCTGATAACCCGCTCTGTTGCCGAACCCTGCTCTGTACGACTACCCGCTCTGCTGCCGAACCCTGCCTGTCTGATAACCCGCTCTGTTGCCAAACCCTGCCAGTCTGACTACCTGCTCTGCTACCGACCCCGGACCGCTCAAGGATCTGCTGTTCTACCAGCCTGTTACAGAACCTGCGTGGCAACATCATCTCTGGTGTACGGGTCATTGCAGTACCAGACCCGGGTAATCTTCTTTGCAGGAAGCAATACCGGAACAGTATCGTACTTTTCTTGATGTCTTTGACAAAAAGAAAGCGGATGCATTGCCTCCTCACTGGCCATATGATTGTCCCATTGATTTACTGCCTGGATCAGCAATCCCTTTTAGTCGAATGTTCCCCCTGTCAGAACCTGAGCAAGAAGTATTACGTGAATACATTGAAGAGAACGTGAGGAAGGGATTCATCCGACCTTCCAAGTCCTCTGCTGGCGCAGGAATTTTCTTTGTCCAAAAGAAAGATGGAACCCTCAGGCCTTGTATTGACTACAGGGAATTGAACAAGGTTACAATCAAAAACAGGTACCCTTTACCACTTATGCTGGAACTATTCCAGAAATTAAGAGATGCCAAGATCTTTACAAAATTGGATCTGAGAGGTGCCTATAACCTAGTGAGGATAAGAGAAGGGGACGAGTGGAAGACTGCCTTTAGGTCACGATACGGTCATTTTGAGTACCTAGTTATGCCATTTGGACTTTGCAATGCACCAGCCACCTTTCAGCATTTCATTAATGATGTTCTCAGGGAGTTTATTGATCATTTTCTAGTAGTATATCTGGATGACATCCTGATTTTTTCAACATCCTTGGAGGAACACAGGAAACAAGTTTGTCAGGTATTGGAGCGATTAAGACGTCACAACCTCTATGCTAAAGCTGAAAAGTGTGAATTTGAGCAACATACATTTCAGTTCCTGGGGCTTATTATCTCGGCAGAAGGATTTACCATGGACCCCCAGAAAGTTCAAGCTATCCATGAATGGCCAGCACCAATCAACAGAAAAGCAGTACAAAGATTTGTAGGATTTGCAAATTTCTATAGGAAATTTATTAGGAACTTTTCCGCCATTATTTTACCCATCACGAGGCTGACCCGGCAACATATTCAGTTTAAATGGACAGCGGAAGCTCAATGCGCCTTTGAGAAGCTAAAGAAACCGTTCACGTCTGCATCCATTCTCAAGCACCCTGACCCGGCCATGCCATATATCCTGGAGGTGGACGCTTCAGACTCAGCAGTGGGTGCAGTGTTATCACAGAGATCGGGTGAAAAAGCAATTCTCTACCCCATAGCCTTCTTTTCCAGGAAATTGTCGGATGCGGAAAGGAATTATGACGTGGGAGACAGGGAGTTGTTAGCTATTAAATATGCTTTGGAAGAATGGCGATACTTACTGGAAGGGGCTTCTCAGGATATCCTAATCTACACAGATCATAGAAACTTAGAGTATCTGAAGAAAGCAAAGAGACTTAACCCAAGACAAGCCAGATGGGCACTTTTCTTTTCAAGATTCTCTTTCCATATCACATACCGCCCTGGTTCAAAGAATATCAAACCGGACGCGTTGTCGCGCATGTTCCCTGAAGAAGAGATGCCAACGGTAATGGATACTATCCTTTCCAATCAGAATTTTTTATTAATACAACCGGAGTTAATAGAACGGCTCCGTCAAGATTCGGCAGACCCACCGGACAAGATGAAGACACAGTTGGTAGCCAAAGACGGGTTGTGGCTTTTCAAAGATAGGGTTTTTGTTCCAGAAAAACATCAGTTGGAAGTATTCAAACTGTGCCATGACCATCAGCTGACCGGTCACTTTGGAGTAGCAAAAACACAGGAATTAGTCCAACATTTTTTTTGGTGGCCTGCGTTGCAGAAAGATTGCGAAAACTATGTCAAGTCATGCCAAGTATGCAGCCGGAGCAAGGGGTTGAATCTCAAACCATGGGGATTGTTGAATCCACTACCTGTTCCTCCTAGACCATGGTATTCAATATCAATGGACTGTATTGTAGAATTACCAAATGCAGATGGGGCTAACACGATCTTTGTAGTGGTAGATCGATTGACGAAGATGGCACATTTTATTCCCATGATGAACTTACCTTCTGCAAGAATTACTGCTATGACCTTCATCAAGGAGATTGTAAGGTTGCATGGGGTTCCTAATGACATTGTATCAGACAGGGGAACTCAGTTCACTTCACAGTTTTGGAAAGCACTCTGTCAAATACTCAATATCCGGTTACATTTTTCATCAGCATATCATCCACAATCCAACGGACAAACTGAACGCACTGGAACAATATCTCAGATGCTTCATTTCAGGGTCACAGGATAATTGGGCTCAATTATTGCCATCAGCGGAATTTGCTTACAACAATTCAGTTCATACGTCCACTAAGCAATCTCCATTCTTTGCCAACTATGGGTATAATCCTTCATTCTTACCTGGTATAGTGAAAGAATCTCCAGTTCCTGCAGCAGAAGAATTGGCCAAGTGGTTGGTTCAGAATAATCAACTCCTTCAGCGATCAATGACTCAGGCTCAGGAGGACTTTAAAAAAAAAGGCTGATTGTCACAGGAGGGGAGATGTGAACTTGGAAGTGGGGGACCAGGTATACCTATCAACCAAGAACTTGAGACTTACATGCCCATCGAAGAAGCTAGGTCCTAAATTTATTGGGCCCTTTAAAATTAGAAGAAGGATTGGACAATCAGCTTATGAACTTGAATTACCTAGCAACCTCAGAATTCATCCTGTCTTTCACGTTTCTCTGTTAAAGCCAGTACATCCGGACCTCTTTCCTGGACAGAATTCAGGACCACCTCCACCAGACATAGTGAATGGAGAAGAGGAATATGAAGTGGAAGATATTCTGGATTCCAGATGTAGGGGTAGTCGGGTACAATATCTCATTAAATGGAAGAACTATGGAGCAGAGGACAACACCTGGGAACCAGCCTCTTTTGTTCATGCACCTGCTTTGGTGAGACGGTTCCATCAGAGGTGTCCAGATAAACCAAGACCAGGAGGCATCCGGAGGCTGCCCGTAAAGGGGGGGGCATTGTCATGGTCAGTTACCTGTCCAGGTGAGGCGGCTGGCACATGCGGATGCTGGCAGTCGTTCTGGGGGGTCTCGGCGGGCCTCCCGGCAGGGTGTTCTGTCGGGGCTCTCCAGCGCGCGTGGCGTTGTACGGCGAAAGTGTTGGCGCCGCAAGGTGTGGGCATGATTGCTGTGCACGCGCGCGCGCAAAGACGGCTGTTTTATGCATCTTCTTCTTATTGTGCGTGTGTGCGCGTGCGCATCGCGCATGTGCGTGTTCGCGTTTGCGCATGCGCGCGTGACGCGCCGCTCCGTGTGCGCGTGACGCACTACGTTGTGTGCGCGTCGCGCGGTGCACACCAAACGGCCTATTTAAGCCTGGAGAGCCCAGACCTCTGTGCTGTGGTATTGCAGCAAGTTTGCTCCCGTGACGTGACACTTTGTCTGCCTGATCCCTGACCTACTCCATGCTGAACCTTGCCTGTCTGATAACCCGCTCTGTTGCCGAACCCTGCTCTGTACGACTACCCGCTCTGCTGCCGAACCTTGCCTGTCTGATAACCCGCTCTGTTGCCAAACCCTGCTCTGTACGACTACCCGCTCTGCTGCCGAACCCTGCCTGTCTGATAACCCTCTCTGTTGCCAAACCCTGCCAGTCTGACTACCTGCTCTGCTACCGACCCCGGACCGCTCAAGGATCTGCTGTTCTACCAGCCTGTTACAGAACCTGCGTGGCAACATCATCTCTGGTGTACGGGTCATTGCAGTACCAGACCCGTCCTGCGGGAGTCTCCAGTTCCTGCTCACTCCAACGACAGGATCTGCGAGCACTCCTGCCCCGTGTTAACCCAAGGCACCTGTTCCCAGTTCAGGGCTTGGGGTTGATAAGCCGCAGGGGTTGCTGTCCTCAGCACATCGGTCTCCTTACCTCCAGGTACGTGACAACACCGAAATACTTTGGTAAGGATTACCCGACTGCATATCATACTACCGCACCCTCCTCCAAAACAAAAGGTGTTTCCATATTCATCCACAGAACCATCTCTTTTGAGGCAGAAGAAACTCTCAGTGACCCTGAAGGGAGATTCTTGTTTGTAAGGGGGAAAGCCAACAATAGACTCTTCACACTAGCCTCCATCTATGCCCCAAACAGACAGCAGCCTTCATTCATCGCCACCACCTTACACAAACTATCACTCTTCTCCTCGGGTATACTCATTCTGGGAGGGGATTTCAACATCCCACTTTACCCCTTAACAGACTGTTCCAATGGAACTCCCACACTATCCTCTAGAGCCTTGAAATCTATTAAAACCAGTCTACAAAAACTGACACTCATGGATCCCTGGCGGATACAACATCCGAAAGAGAAGGATATTACCTTTTTCTCGCCCCTACACCAGAAATACTCACGCATAGATTACTTTTTCATAGCGCAAAGGGACTTGGCACTGGTCTCCAATACAACGATAGGAAACAAGACCATTTCAGATCACTCTCCCATCTCCCTAACATTGACATTTCCAGAAAGAATAACCAAAACATGGTGTTGGAGACTAAATCCATATTTACTTGCAGACAAATCTAGACTGGCTAAAATTTCGTCAAATCTTGAAACCTTTTTCACTGATCAAACTAACTCTGACACTTCTAAACTGACAATTTGGGAAGCACACAAACCTGTCATTAGAGGTCAATTAATACAATTGGGAGCTAAGTTAAAAAGAGAGAAAGAGGAGGGTATCATTAAACTATCCAACGAGATTAATAAACTGGAAAAAATACACAAACGCACGCTTGCCTCCCAAACTCTAGTAGAACGTACTAACTGCAGATCCAATCTAGCTAAACTCCTATATGTTGAAGCTAAAAGAAAAATAATGGCTAGCAAGAAGATATTTTACGAAATGGGAAACAAGAGTGGGAAATACCTAGCGAGGTCCTTGAGACAAAAAACGCTTCAATCCCACATATCCTCCATTATTGACACTAAAAAGCAACCCCTCTATAAATCGGAGGATATAGTAGAGGAATTCCCCACTTTTTACCACTCCTTATATAACCTCCAAAACATCCACCCAGATAAAAGATCTCATCTCAAAAGATCAGCCAAAATAACAGACTATCTTACAACACACTCCACACCACTTCCCTTATCTAAAGATGATTTTAAAGAGCTGGAAACTCCTATCACCACAGATGAATTTCTCACTGCAGTTAGATCATTAAAACCAGGTAAGGCACCTGGGCCAGACGGGTTCACTGCCCAATACTACAAGGTCTTTGCCCCCATTTTGGCACCTGCCTTCACAGAAGCCTTCAACTCACTGGCTCCTTCGACTACTCCCTCCCCCCAATTCCTCGAGGCACACATTACTGTGATCCCTAAGCCTGGGAGGGACGCCAAGTCTTGCTCAAATTACAGACCGATTTCCTTGCTGAATGTTGACGCCAAACTGCTGGCAAAAATTTTGTCGCTTAGATTGCTACCTTTCATTGCAGACTATATTAAACCAGACCAAACAGGCTTTGTTCCTGGGCGAGAAGCTAAGGATAACGTGATGAGGGCAGTGGGAGTGATAGCCCTAGCTAGAAAGCGTGCTATCAAAACTTTTATCCTTTAAACAGACGCTGAAAAGGCGTTTGACAGGGTGGCCTGGGACTTTTCCAGAGCCGCCCTGTCTCGCCTGGGACTAGGCCCTAAAATCAGGAACTGGATAGACTTATTATACTTGAATCCCTCAGCAAGAGTAAAAGCTAACGGCCTACTCTCATCCCCATTCACCATTTCCAATGGCACCAGGCAGGGATGCCCCCTGTCGCCCTTGATATATATCATCACCCTGGAACCCTTTTTAAATGCAATAAGAGCTGACCCCTCTATTAAAGGTATACAGACAGGCCACACAAACCATGTAGTTGCAGCATTTGCTGACGACCTACTCTTCTTCCTGCAAAACCCCATTGTCTCCCTCCCTAACCTGATGAAACAATTCGAGGAATTTGGTTACCTCTCCAACCTTAAAATCAACTTCCACAAATCTAGAGCACTTAATATATCCTTAGACCCCAAAATGGTAGAACATTGTCAAGCCCAATTTGCTTTCTCCTGGTCTAAAACATCTCTCAAATACCTAGGTGTTGAGATTTCCCAGAATCTGCAGGAGATTTTCAACATTAACTACATTCCATTGGGGGCAAGCATAACAGCGGAACATAACACCTGGGGTCTTAAGAAACACCTTCTTTGGTTTGGAAGAATAGCCTCAGTCAAAATGACTCTGCTCCCTAGATTTCTATACTTGAGCCAATGTCTACCAATTGCGCTCCCTAAACCGTTTGTCAAGAAGATGCAATCTGAAATCACCAAATTTATCTGGGGACACAAACCACCTCGTATTAAACATACAACCCTTATCCTCCCCAAAGAACTGGGTGGAATGGGCTTACCAGATCTACAAACATACCATTTGGCATCACAACTCTGCAGAGTTATTGAATGGTCTAATCCAAATACTACTAAACTATGGGTACATCTAAAACAAGATCTCTTAGGAACTCCATCTGCAACTTTGGGATGGGCAGATACCCAACCCAAAACAGAGAAACAAATCGATCATCCTTTAATAGAGGTGTCCATTCTAGCAATGAGAAGAGCACTCCCACAGAGGGGCTTGGCGTCCTTCCCCGGAAAACTTACCCCACTCACGAACAATCCTAACTTCATACCATCTCAAAACATACCATTTCTACATAACTGGCCTGACACTAACTGTCCTAGAACTCTTGAATTTTTTTCTGGAGGAACAATTAAAACCAGAGAGGAAACTAATTGCATGAGACCTGATATTCACTTATCCCACTGGCAATATCTACAAATTCGCCATTTCCTCCAATCCTTGAGTAGCAAAATAGATTGGTACAAACAGTTATCCCACTTTGAACGGCTGGTGCTCACTAAAGGCCCTCACCGTCACATGGTCTCCCAACTATACCAACTACTGCTTACGGAACCTCAGCCTCAGAGATGTAAGTTTAGGGAGGAATGGGAGAGGGATCTAGGAGGCGAATTCACTGAAGAGCAATGGCAGAAAATCCTTGCTATAAATCATAAGGGATCCATGAGTGCCAACACCCAAGAAACAGGGTACAAACTGGTAACCAGATGGTATACAACCCCCAAAAGACTACATAAAATGTTTCCTAACACCTCACCCTGTTGCTGGAGATGTGGATCTCCTGATGGTTCAATTCTACACATCTTTTGGTCATGCCATATGATCCAGAATTTCTGGGTACAGGTTAATAACCTTATTTGCAAAATTACCACTGCTAAACTACCCATGACTCCTGGAACCTTTCTTCTGCATGACACCACAGACTCGATCAAAACATATAAAAAATCCTTATCTCTACACCTGATTAACGCAGCCAGATCTCTGATTCCGGCTTTCTGGAAAAAAACTGAAGTCCCTTCCATTAGGGACTGGATCAGGAAAGTTGAGTCGGTGGAGTCATTGGAGGAACTGGTCGCTATTTCACATGACAAAATGGAACGGCACATGTTCGTGTGGTCTCTTTGGGTGGAATTTCAGTGCTCTGATGCATACAAGGCTATAATGATTTAATATCTGTTCAGAAAGCCACTGAGACACCTCCATTACATGGGAATTCCGGAAATAGATGAAAAGCTCTTCTAAGACATATTTCTCCCTAAGTGGGCCCTGGGTGGTGTGCTCCCTCGGGGTGATAGAATCCACAAGCATAGCTACACTTATTTTGTGAACTCCAGACTTTCAACTTTCTACTAAAACCTAATGTTGTCTCCTACACCATATTCTAAATTCAAGCTCAACAAATCCATATTGATCAAAGCCTTCGGATTTTTCATGTGACAACATTGTTCTGATGTTAAGGTTAATATAATCATTGTTATATGTATTCTGCAAATAGATGTATGTGATATGCAACAGATGTAACTCCTGTCTTTACCTATATCTTATGTAACCATATTTGATACGCATTTTCTTGTTACATTACTTGAAATTTAATAAAAACTTAATAGTGAAAAAAAAAACACACTGTTGGATCTGACTAAGGTCTGAGTGCTTCCACGTAGTGCTCGCAACGGCAGACAACTTGCAACTGGCCAGCAGTAACTATATATGGAGTAATGCTCTCCAGCACCACCCCTAATTGATCAACCAATAGTATCCTGCTCTGGAGTCAGCTGATCGGCATGATCAGCTGACTCTCTCTGCCCAGTATAAGAATTCTGCCTCTCAGCGCGCACGCGCGTATTCCTAAGCCTGTGTGCACTAACAGACTCAGCCACACCAGACACACGCTGCCATGTGCAAACCACCGCGCTGGACGCGAAACCAGCCGCCTTACTGTTGTTGCATGCGGCGGGTTTTCCGCGTTCTGCCCTGCTACCAGACACACGCTTCCGCGTGCAAACCACCGCATTGGACGCGGAATCAGCAGCCTCCTCAGTAGCACACGCGGCGGCCTTTCCGCGTTCTCTCACAATGCACAGGTTATAATGGGCGTCAACTGCAATGGATACTGAACAGAGACTTTAACACAAAGCCTGCATGCAGGGAGTTAGAATAACGTGATCGGTTACAACGCAGTACTTTGAACAGAACCCATAGAATTGTATGGACCATTAGTTGACATGCAGAACTACTCTGCAACACAACTGAGCACTGTGAACTGGCCCTTAAAGAAAAGCTGAGAACACCTCACCAGGAGATGGACTAGTCCAACATCTCTCGGATCTGTCAGATTTTATATCTTTACTGTAAGCGACAGCAACATAGGAGAAAAGTAATTAATAGTGTGATTTACTCTGGGAGAACTGTACATCTTATGAAAGTATATTTATGTAAATTTTAAATTTTCCTAATAGTGGTCCTTTAAGAGGAGTAAATGGGATAGGGAAGAGGAGGAAACTTCGCACCGTGAAGTTCGCACATTGCACCGATCCTGCCTGTTGAAAATGTGACTTTAGCCAAAAGTCAGTTTTTTCAAGTTGTGATTACAGAGACCAGGGAAACCAAGGAGAGGAATGGGCAATGCAAAGAGATATGTGGATCCAGCATGAACATAATTCTGTACTTATCTTATGCTAGGAACACATCATACAATTTTATGTTAGATTTACCTGCCAGATAGATAATTTCCATGTTGGAAATTATCTATAACTGTCTATCTGCCAAGCAATTAGCCATTGTTATACTCAGCAGGAGATAACCACAAGACAATGCACCAGAGATAATGACCAGTCTCTACAGAAAATAATCTAACAGAAAATCTAACAGAAAATTGTATGGTGAAATCTAACAGAAAATTGTATGGTGTGTACTAGGCATAAGGTAGCTTTCTCTCAGGTCAGGTACACTGTGATGGTGGGAAGTTAGTAACATGGTGACAAAATGTGGAAGTTGCTCATGAATGTACTAACTTTTTCAGTTTTTTCTTCAGCCAGCAATAATTTTACAGACTTCTAAAAACATTCACTTTATGCATTGGCAAGAGCCCCCAATTTAATGGACAGAACAGTCCCAAATTTTAATTTTCAGCCCTGTTTTTGAATCTCTGCAGAAACCGCAAGGTTCTTCTGCAATGTCCCCTTTACCAACTTGGTGAATGCACCATTACTTGCTAGTCCAGGCATTGAGACAACCCCCATGCATTTTTTTCTTAAATTTAGTTTCTATTTGTGATTCTGGGTGCCTGTGTAGTAGTTGTCCCAGCATGCAATGTAATCCTCTTAAGGCAGGATGCCCTGGAAGGAGAGGATTCAGCCAGGAGATCATATCAAAATTCAGGAGTTCATATCATAATTTAATGTTAATTTTTGTGCATGGCACAAGCAACTTTTGATATGGTTCCAATTTAAAATCAACGTGTCTCTATTTACAGAGTGAGTGGTAAATTGTGACTCCTGCTTCCTCCCCCAGTAAGCTGCTCCCATTGTCCAACTGTCACTAGACCAGTGCCCACAAATGCCTTCACTGATACCATGTGACTAGGGATTCTGACAACTGGCAAATGTGAGCAGCCTAGAGAAGTTATATGGGGCAGAAACAATTCATAGGGCTGAGGGCTAAAGCCTTCTACCCCTGCTAGATGAAACTTTGCCAAGGCAGCTGGTAACGACAACCTCTGCCAAGAATCCGGCATGTGTAAATTAGCCCCGCCCCCCTCGACAGCTTGGTCAGCAATCCTCTTGGTGGATCACTTCGGCTGAGCGACAGCAAGAGCGTTGTTCTCCTCACTTAACCTGCCCTCCGTGTGTCATCGCTCTCACGCTGATCGGTTGGCCCTCTCCTCCCCCAACACAGGAGGTGAGCACCTTGTTAGCCTGCAGGCTAGCGACGGGTCTGTACAGCATCAGCCCTGCAATGTTGCCTGAGACATCGGGACGTAATCCCCGGGTGGACGTCATGTCTTGTACTTGTGTGAGAGGCCTTAGTTTCAGTTCATAAACAGTTGGAATTGCCTTCCTCCAAAATGGGCCCTAGATTGTAACATAATCTAGATTGTGAGCCCCTCTAAGGCACAATGACTGATGTTATTGGGCCAATGTTCTCTGTAAGGCTCTGCAGAAACTTTGCTATGTAAATAAAAAATATGACTGTTAGAAATGTTAATCTAATTCAGGACAAAAATAAGAAATTATTAAGTCTGTTTTGCTAATAATAAAATGACAACATATTATAATATTCTTTGCCCATATTTATGTGCAGAGTTGTTTTGATGTCATCTTCTAGCAGTCTGTGGCATTATTTATTTTTAAATGGTAGAAATAATTAGCAGCACATTTCATGATTCATTTGATTTTATGCCACAGAAAGTGTGATGTTTCTGTTAGCAACTAATAAAAACTGATGCTGTCAGCTCCTATTAACTGTTCACACACTAACAAGCACCGCACGCTTAGCATGTTGATTCATCTGGAAGTTATCATAACAACAATCACAGCTAGCTAGCTTGATGAGTTGTTACATTTCCAAGTCACTGTCATGTGAGAGGATTCCAGCAGAATGCTGTCTCAGTATGGACAAAACAAAAGCATTTATAGTGTAGTTTATCACACCAACTTAAACCTTTCAGGACCAGCCGCCTAACCCCCCTTAAGGACCAGGAACTTTTGCATTGGAGGGGGGGGGATGCGTTTGGGGGGTCAGGCAGCCGGATCCTGTTAGGGCTTGTTGGTGTGTGGCCAGATGTCCCCCCCCCCCCTTTTCAGCAGCAGCCATCACTCACCTTCCAGGGTCCAGCGATGAGCCGCTGCGGACACCACCGTTCTCTCCGACATCCCCACTCGTTCTGACGCTAAGTCCCGCGTCGTGACTTGATGACGTCATCAAGCCGCGGCCGGGGACTTACTTCACAACGAGCAGAGATGCCAGGAAGAGCAGTGGGGAGCTCCGATCGTCGCGGGAACGGCAGGGAGGTGAGTGGATCCTGTTCTTTCCCCCCTGCCGCCACAGCTGTCAAAGTAATCACTACTATCCGCCGGCGATCGTAGTGATCACTCAGGGGAGATGTCAGCTGTCATATGACAGCTTAATCTCCCCCTCCGGGTGCGCACGATCGCGTCAGGAGCGGAAACGGCGGGCCGGCATAGATTCTACGCCGCATCAGGCTAGAACAGCCACAAGTGCGGCGTAGAATCTAATGCACACGGCCCTCAAAAGGTTAAAGAGTATAGTTGAGTAGTATGGAGGCAGCCAATGTAAATATTTAGATATGAAGTATACCAGTTAAACTGGAAAAATATGTTTTCAAAAACACAATTTAGACCATGCATTTCATGGGTCATGGCCCGCTTCCTCAGGTCAATACAAAATGCCTGGTAGGGCTTTCCTAGAAAATCCTTGCATCAGCACTTCTAAAAAAACCCTCTTAGAAGTGGTGATACAAGGATTTTTCAAGAAAGCCCTACCAGGCATCTTGTATGGTAAGCAATTACATCTCTTTATATTTTATTCTAAACCCCATATATATATTTACCTTGAGCGCCTCCATCCTACCCAAGTACTAGTCAGATCTCCTTTGGAAATAATAGCTTTTCAGTTATTTGGAAAGTTTATTGAACTACAGGAGAGTGACCATCCAGTTCTCGGCAGGACCTGGAGTACCGAGTGGGGACTGTCAACTCCCCGCAGGCCTATACAGTGGTTTCTATATCTGCAACCCACCTTTGTGAGTATATAATTGCATATACTTTTATCCTATTCCTATACCTAAGGATACTGCACCATTGTGCTCCAGGTCTCTCTCTACATCTCTGAAATATGAGTGAAAAGAGGCACTACCTGATAAACACACACAGAACTGCAAAGCAGGAGCTACCATAATATTACTCAATTGTAGTCACAAATACAGAAAAATGCAGTGTTCAACTCCGTGTGAATTAAAAAGAAAATGTATTAGTCAATCACAGCATAACTATATATTCCCACAGAGCAGGGGATACCCCACTCTAAAAGTAAGTATCGGGGGACCCCGTGACTAATGACTAAGCCCTACAATGGGGATCGGTCTCAGACACACACACCACACAGCCACACAAGCTGGCAATGCATATGGTGTGTTCAGCCCAGCGCTAGGTAGATTTGAGATGCCAGTAAACTTTGTGAGCACTGCAGTGCGGATAACATACGGATCCCACCGCTCTTCAGCAACCACTGTCTGCAGTACAGTAGAGATGTTGTGAACATAGAATTTTGTATTTGTGAACAGCTTCGCAAAGTTTCTGAAAAAATGTGCGAACCGGCTACTCGCAGCGAGCTCCATAGACTAGTATGGCAGCCGAACAGCCGCCGACTTTAACAGTTAATAGCAAAACCCCCTTACATGCTAGAAACACCAAATTTGGAGGGGATGTGGACATGGACAGTGGGTACAAGGAAAAAAGGTACAAGGAAAAAAAACTTTTTCATAAAGCCCTTATAGTTTTTGAGAAAATCGATTTTAAAGTTTCAAAGGAAAAAAGTATACATTTAAATGCGGTAAATGACAGATAATGTAGCAAACCTAACGGTAGTGTAAATTTACATGTATCAGAAGAAAGAGCAGTGAATTTCCTGCCGGAGATTACAGGGGGGTCTGTGCGGACTCCTTGGAAACCCCTCTGGAGCCGCAATGCTTTGGCCAGTGATTGCTATACAGCTGCAATATGGCTGCATAAAGATCCCAAGCATATTTTCTGATTTTTTAACTTTTTTTTTAATGTTCAGAGGGAGGGAAATAAAAAAAAACGATGTGAGGTCCCCCCTACTGAGCCTTTTTAACCCCTTGTTCCCCATGCAGGCTGGGATAGCCAGAATGCGGAGCCCCAACTGAGTGGAGCTTCGCACCCTGAGCTATATCAGCCCACATGGCCCATCCCCAAGCCTTCCCCTCCCCCCGAAGCCCTTGTCCAATCCATGGACAAGGGGCTCTTCCCCATCTCCAGTGTTCCAGGAGGAGGTGGGGGTCGCTTACTTCCTGGAGGGGTTCATGGTGGCATCTGGGAGTCCCCTTTAATAAGGAGACCCCCAGATGTCCGCCCCCTCCCAGGAGAAATGAGTATAGAGGTACAAAGTACCCCTTACCCATTTCCATAAAGGGGTAAATGAAATAAAAACACAACAATGAGAAAAGTCCTTTATTGTTCTTAATTAACCAGAAATACTAACCTGCAGCTTTTAAAAAAAGTTCCCATGCCAATATCTTTGGAAAAAGTCCCTGTCCACATCCCCTCCAAATTTGGTATTTTTAGCATGTAAATGGGCTTTGCTATTAACCGTTAAAGTTGGCACCGGCGGCCACTCGCCTTTCGTTAAAGTCTATGGGAAAAATGCGAACGCAAACTTTTTCACCAAAAAATTGTGTTCTACATGAACGGCGAACAGGCCTTTTTTCGCAGAATGCCGCTCGCCAGCTAACTGTTCGGGCCATCGCTATAGAGTGTGTATCCACAAGCCAGGTGACAGTGACTCCAGAGGGCAGCTCACATGCCAGCTGCAAACACAGAGCTCTATGTTTCAACCATGTGGGTTGCGAGGTGCAGTCAGTTCTACCTCCTCCCTGCCTGCATGTTTTAACCAATCACCTGGTCTTTGTCAAGGCAACAGGAAGTAGGCATACCCACAGGGGAGGGGACATTTCAATACTGGCATTCCTGATGTCAGCAAATCAAACACTATGAATGAACTGAGCTCATGCAAATTAGCTGTTCACTTTATGCTAAACTTTGCATAAAGCATATTTGCAACAATTTTTAGGCAGGTACACACGGCAGCCATTTTATAGCTGTTTGTTTGGAAAATCTTGTAACTGCATGTGATTTTTGGCATTTAAAGTGGATCCGAGATGAACTTTTACTCCTTGCATAATTGGTGATCCTTACATATAGTTTATAGGGCATTCCTCAAGCCAAATACTTGTTTTGTTTTGTTTTAATACCCTAATTTCCTATAAACTAAACAGACCACACCCACAGCTTCTCCAGAGTGCCTTGGCACTTGCAAGGGATTGTGGGATTTCAGTCTGGGCAGGTGAAAAAGGTGTTACTAGCTATAGATTTCAGAGGCAGAGTTTTCACAATCTGAGAGCTGCAGTGCAGATACAGATCAGTTGTCTGTGTAATGGAGGAGATAAGAGTGGAGTTTTCACAGAATATGCAGATTAGCATGCCTAGATACAGATAAGCTTGCCTGTGTGTGTAATTGAGTATAGTGACAAGCAGAAAACATGTCTGCTCCCATTGTATCACAGGAAAAAATATTAATATACTGTTGAAGCTGTTTGAAGATAGATTTGCTGTGTAAACTATCTAAACTTTAGATAAGATATATAGACAAGTCACTTGTTATATTTAGTTTTTCATCTCGGATCCGCTTTAAGCAATAAAAAAAAAACTCTGCGTAAAATACATATTTCATCTTGCCCCTTGATCCCCTCCACCATGCCACTGTCCAGGTTTTTGTACAGTTTGTACACCTCTTTTAAAGAAACTCTGCAGAGATGCCCCGAAAGTTTTTGATGTTTGCGCTGCCATATAAAGTCAATGGGGCTTGCCATGAATTTCCATTTCCTAAATTCTTGCGGTAAAATTCGCAAATGCATTTGCGAATGTAAATCGCAATGTTTGGCCATCACTAGAGATAACTCCGGAGACAAAGTAAATTGAATTAGACCCAAGGAGAGAGAATTCATTAGATACATTCTGGGAATTAATCCTTAAATGTGGCAATGTCAGTCAGTTTACAAGTCACATCCCTAATCTAATCCTTTTCCTGCTTAGAATCTTCCTGTAATGTGACAGGCATTAAATGGTCAACAAATTAAACTTGATGAGCTTCATGTCCTGATAGCTGCACCATTACATATGCTGTACAGTAGGCTCCCAGTTTTCAACAGAAAATATCCTACCAATCTCTTTTTTTCATGTCTCAATAAAATAAGATCTGTCTGAGTTTTACATTTTTTTCATCCTTTCTATATAATTTAGCTAAAAGAGATCAAGGGAATAGATCTCCCATGATAAAGTTTTCCACTTCTGTTAATGGGCAGAGGGAATTTGTTGGGGACTGATTAAGTGGAGAGACAACATGTTGTATCCAATTTGCTCTCTGTATACAGCATGCATCATCTGTCCATTCTACATTTATTTCACTTAGGTTATACTTTTTATTTCTACTTCACTGACAACGTGAATCAATCTTACTTCCCCTCTAACTGCCCAATCTTTATAGCCAGAGTCTAATTTGCTTGGGGGAAATGCAGAATTATTGATTGTTGATATTAAAATGGATTTAACTTAGGAGATAATACCTCTATTGACTAGATGCTTATAAACTTTTGATGTGGTTATAATACATGGTTGTGGTGTATTGGGGTTTTATTTTATATTAATAGCAACTAAGGCAAAACAACAGCACTAACCTGCTATAAATGACAGGGAATGATGGTACTGGACTGAAAACAGTTGTTTTGCATTCTCAATATCGCTTGGTAACAGCTAAAACGGTATAACACGAGGTGTGGAAAACTCAGAATATAAATGTTTCCTAGAACTGGTTAACCTCATCACCCTGTCCCTGACCCCTGACACGCTCCGTACTATATATATATATATATATATATATATATATATATACAGGTCCTTCTGAAAAAATTTGCATATGTGATAAAGTTCATTTTTTTCTGTAATGTGCTGATAAACATTAGAATGTCATATATTTTAGATTCATTACACACAACTGAAGTAGTTCAAGCCTTTTATTGTTTTAATATTGATGATTTTCAAGATCCCAGACTGGTTCATTACTCAAAGCCGCAATCATGGGTAAGACTGCCGACCTGACTGCTGTCCAGAAGGCCATCATTGACATCCTCAAGCAAGAGGGTAAGACACAGAAATACATTTCTGAACGAATAGGCTGTTCCCAGAGTGCTGTATCAAGGCACCTCAGTGGGAAGTCTGTGGGAAGGAAAAGGTGTGGCAGAAAATGCTGCACAACGAGAAGAGGTGACCGGACCCTGAGGAAGATTGTGGAGAAGGACCGATTCCAGACTTTGGGAAACCTGCGGAAGCAGTGGACTGAGTCTGGAGTAGAAACATCCAGAGCTACCGTGTACAGGCGTGTGCAAGAAATGGGCTACAGGTGTTGCATTCCCCAGGTCAAGCCACTTTTGAAACCGAAACAGCGGCAGAAGCGCCTGACCTAGGCTACAGAGAAGAAGCAGCACTGGACTGTTGCTCAGTAGTCCAAAGTACTTTTTTCGGATGAAAGCAACTTTTGCATGTCATTCGGAAATCAAGGTGCCAGAGTCTGGAGGAAGACTGGGGAGAGGGAAATGCCAAAATGCCTGAAGTCCAGTGTCAAATACCCACAGTCAGTGATGGTCTGGGGTGCCATGTCAGCTGCTGGTGTTGGTCCACTGTGTTTTATCAAGGGCAGGGTCAATGCAGCTAGCTATCAGGAGATTTTGGAGCACTTCATGCTTCCATCTGCTGAAAAGCTTTATGGAGATGAAGATTTCATTTTTCAGCACGACCTGGCACCTGCTCACAGTGCCAAAACCACTGGTAAATGGTTTACTGACCATGGTATTACTGTGCTCAATTGGCCTGCCAACTCTCCTGACCTGAACCCCATAGAGAATATGTGGGATATTGTGATATTGTGATTATATATATATAACCCTAACACACAATTACTCAGTTTAAACCTATTCATTTTTTTTTGTCCTTGTAGCACAGAATTAATGATATACCTTGTCACATGTTTTTTAAATCAGGTGTAAAACTCATCATCATTTTTTTTTTATTGCTAATCCTTATTGTAAGAAACAGTGTTGACATTAAAGTTACTGGACAAGACAAGCTGCCATTTAGACTTGATGCCAGCACTGCCTGCAATATACTTTATGCAGTTCTTTCTAAGTGATGATAAATTACATTTTCAATAGAAATGTCCTGTTACATTAGTCAAAATTGTAATTACATAGAATATATAAGAAAAGATAAAATATGAAATATTTTGCTCTAGACTTTATACATTTAAGTGATTTTGCAGTATATAGCCCTTTTTTTTAATCATATGGTAATGAAACAATTACAAAATTAAGCACTCGTCTCATATTATCCAATAAGTTTTCAATTTATATAAAAGATCTCTATTGGTAAAATTAATATCAGGGATAAAAGGTAATGTTGCCAAAGGCCATTGAATGTTTCCAGAAATAATTTTCTGCTTATCAGTAATTAGGAAATAATGAATTTTGATTAAACCTACTAAACCTATTTTTAAGGGCACTAATTTTATCTGTTCCACTCTATGTTCTAAAGGGAATATACTAGATAATAATATTCTGAAAATACATTTTGGTTGATTTAAACTTTAAATCAGCTTAACATGAAAGGTATTACTTGTGTACAATTAAGAATATATATATATATATATATATATATATATATATATATATATATATATATATATATATATATACACCAATGGGTGAGCTGCACAAACTAAATTTTATGCAATTCTATGCAAAGCATGCACACAGCACTGGTCGTCCCCAGACTCCATAAGAAATATATAAATACAGAGGGGCTGCAGCACACAACAGGAAAACAGTGACAGGGGCTCTTGGTTACGCTTTAATGCGCTTAAGCTCACCAACTGCGCCAAAGTGTCCCCAATCTGGTGAGTCCTACCCAAGAGTCAACTAAATTGGAAAACGGAATTTGGTAGCTAGTGAAAGGTGAGGTGTTTTTAATTTCCTTTTTCCCATTTAGTCGACTCTTGGGTTTTTGGATTAGTTCCCACTAGACTGCTTATAAAAACTGGCATTTTGCATGGTAGAGTAGGACTCACCAGATTGGGGACACTTTGGCACAGTTGGTGAGCTTAAGCACGTTAAAGCGTAACCAAGAGCCCCTGTCACTGTTTTCCTGTTGTCTGCTACAGCCCCTCTGTATTTATATATTTCTTATGGAGTCTGGGGACTTCCAGTGCTGTGTGCATGCTTTTCATAGAATAATGCATAATATTGCTTAATATTAATATAAGAATGCATAAAATTTGGTTTGTGCTGCTCACCCATTGGTATTTATTTATAATTTTCCCCTGTGAGTCTGCATAACCACGCCCACCTCTAGCACAGTTAAGCAAATAAATGAGTGGATTGCACATGTTCAGAGAGTTTATTTGGTAGCTAGTGAAAGGTGAGGTGTTTTTAATTTCCTTTTTCCCATTTAGTTGACTCTTGGGTTTTTGGATTAGTTCCCACTAGACTGCTTATAAAAACGGGCATTTTGCATGGTAGAGTAGGACTCACCAGATTGGGGACACTTTGGCGCAGTTGGTGAGCTTAAATGCGTTAAAGCGTAACCAAGAGCCCCTGTTACTGTTTTCCTGTTGTGTGCTGCAGCCCCTCATTATTGTGGAAAAAAAATTCTCAGCTTTTATTTACATTTGAGCAAAAAGTGTCCAGTCCAAAATTATTCATAGCCTTCACAAACTGTCACAGTTTGGTTTGGGGGAAAATCCAAAGTCTTATACCATTCCAAATAGTCCAAGCTGTTCTAAAGCATCCTAATTACCTTGATTAATTGGGAACAGCTGTTTTAATCAACTCAACAGGTGGAATACAGCAGCTCTCTGCAGTTGGTTTGTGGACAGTCATGGCTAAGGGCCTATTTCCACTACACGCGGTTTCTGGATGCAGAAAACTGACTCCAATGAATGCCTATGGGAAATCTGCATCCGAAAAATTGTGGAAACAGGCACACAGGTATTCATTGGAAGAAGACTTTTGGTCTTCTGTGTTATGGTCAGATGAAAAAAAAATTGGATTGCTTGCTCACAATGCTGTCTCCTTCATTTGGAGTAAAAAAAAGGAGAAGCCTTCAACCCAAAGAAAACCCTCCCCACTGTCAAATATGGTGGTGGTAACCTAATGCTTTGGGGTTGTTTTTCAGCCAATGGACCAGGGAACCTAATCACAGTAAACCGCACCATGAAAAAAGAGCAATACATGAGGATTCTCAAAGACAACATCAGGCAGTCTGCAGAGAAACTTGGCCTTGGGCACCAGTGGACATTTCAGCATGACAATGACCAAAACACACAGCAAAAGTGGTGAAGAAATGGTTAGCAGACAACAACATTAATGTTTTGGAGTGGCCCAGCCAGAGTCCTGACTTGAATACAATTAGGAATCTGTGCAGGCCGGGAGCCAAAGATCAGGATGATGGCAAAATGACCCTCCAACCTGAAAGATTTGGAGCTCATTGCTAAAGGCGAATGGGCAAAAATACATTTGGAGACATGTAAAAAGCTGGTCTTGCAATAATAGAAAGCATTTTATTGCTGTAACAGCCAATAAAGGCTTATCTATTGATTATTGAGAAGGGTATGAATAATTTTGGACTAGACTCTTTTTGCCCAAATGTAAATAAAAGCGGAGAATTTTTTTCCACAATAATGCCTCTTGTACGCTGTCTTACTATCTTTTGGGAGACACCTATGTCATTTCCTGTCAAAAAATTACTCGCTGGTTGAATAAAAGAAAGTCAAAATTTGCCAGGGGTATGAATAATAATGGGCAACACTGTGCCTCTGCCTAAAATACAGGAACTTACATTTTTTTTGTTCAAAAACAGTGATTCTTAGTATTAGCTAAGTAGTTGCCTCTGTTTAAAACATACACTTTCTATATACATTAGTTAAAAAATATTTATTTTTGCTAGCATTTACTGTAGTAACCACATAAGCTAATGCTCTGTCAAGTTGATCCCTTATTCGGTTGATCCTAAGCTGCATAAGAATATGCCTATCTGCCTGTACAATATACTACACTCAAAGGGGATAGCTTATTACAGTATGGGCATGGGCAAGCCAATTGGTTGGAGCTGCAAGCTTAGGTCTAATCACGCAACCTTTAAAACACAAACTAAAAACAAAAAAGCTTGCGCTCACAAATTCAACAATGAGATACCTGGTGGGTGGTGCTAGGAGCGACATGACCATGTTTTGTTTCAGCAAGCATTCAAAATTAACTTTCTGTTTTTTCAAAGGCAGCTGTTTAGCTAATACTGATAGTCCCTGTTTTTGTAAAAAGCACTTAGACGGTTTCTGTTCTTCAGTCCTTGTTCTTATGGTTTTCTAAAACACAGTAGTGTGGAGGGTTACGGGTGCCATACATGGTCTATAAAGCCAACAGATATATTCCTGACTGGAGAGGGAACTATCTGATCAAATCCCTCCATACACTGTACACAAAATCTTTTAAAAATCTGTGTGCACTGCCTGCCAGATCTCCCCATCAATGTCCTCCCCCGCTCCCATTCCACAAGCCATGCAGTGTAGGTAAAAAATACAGTCACCTGTCCACCGGTGCTTCCTTTCATGTCTTCTTAATCTTGCTGCCGGCATTCCTCCCTGTCTCTTCTTTCCCAGAATACCTGTATCCCCTGTCTAAACGCTAGAGGCAAAGCACTAGAGACCATGTGGCATGTACCATTTGTGACCTCTAAAGGCTGGTAGTGTTTGACCTCTAGTGTTTACTCATGAAGCACAGGTGCTCCAGGAGAAAAGAGACAGAGAGGAAGTGCCAGCAGACAGGTGAGTGTAAGCTTTACTGCCTACACTGCAAGTCAGTCTTCCTGAAACCAAATGCCGCTAGCGATTTTCTCCTGACCTGCCACCATTCGAGCAGTATCTGCCATCCGGTGTGATCACTGATCGACCGAATCGAATAATTTCAAGCACAAAACGACTTATCCGGAATCCTTTGCAGCATACATTTCTTGTAGAGTCAATCAAAATATTAAATCGGTGAAATATTGTTGAAAAATAATCAAACAGTGTATGGTCACCTTAAACTTGATATGCTTGTAGTAGCAGTACTAATAGCTACATTAATGACATGTTGACAGAAGTTTGGATTATCACCGGGCTTACCTGATCATTTGAAAGTTTACAGAGATCTGTCTAATTATATTCTATATTCCACTTTTAATGTAAATATTCATTTGAATGCAAAATTGATGGTGTTTCTGTAGGTTTTCACACATTAGTAGAGTTGAGCCGAAATTTTCGTAATTTCGCATTACTATAATTACGCATGCGAAATTTGCGATTACGATGCGAAATTACGGTAGCGTAATTGCCATTAAAATCGTAATTGAAAATACCGTAAGCGTAATTTTCAACGCGTAATTTCGCGTTTCGTTCATACCGTAATTTCGCATTAAACCATAACGCTCCCATATAAAAAACGCCGCCAACTTTAAGGGTTAATAGCAAAGCCCCCTTAAATGCTAAGAGCCTCAAATTTGGAGAATATATTAAGGAGATCAGAAGGAATAAGAGGAAAACATTTTTTTTCAAAAAGACCTTATAGTTTTTCAGAAAATCGATGTTAAAGTTTCAAAAGAAAAATGTATACATTTAAAAACCCGCCGACTTTAACGGTTAATAGCAAAGCCTGCTTAAAGTTTAGGAACACCAAATTCCCAGGGTATATTAAGGGGATCAGTGGGAATAAGAGGAAATTTTTTTTTTTTCAAAAAGACCTTAGAGTTTTTGAGAAAATCGATTTTTAAGTTTCAAGGGGGAAAATGTCTTTCAAATGCGGAAAATGTCAGGTTTTTTTGCACAGGTAACAATAGTGTATTATTTTCATAGATTCCCCCAAGTGGGAAGAGTTTTACTTACTTCATTCTGAGTGTGGGAAATATAAAAAAAAAAACGACGTGGGGTCCCCCCTCCCAGACCTCTTTAAGCCCTTGTCCCCCATGCAGGCTGGGATAGCCAGAATGCGGAGCACCGTCCGCGTGGGGCTCTGCACCCTGACTATACCAGCCCGCATGGTCCATGGATTGGGGGGTCTCGGAAGGGGAGGGGCAGCCAAGCTTTCCCCTCCCCCTCCGAGCCCTTGTCCAATCCAATGACAAGGGGCTCTTTTCCACCTCCGATGGGCGGTGGAGGTGGAGGCCGCGATTTCCTGGGGGGGGGGGGGGTTCATGGTGGCATCTGGGAGTCCCCCTTTAAAAAGGGGTCCCCCAGATGCCCACCCCCCCTCCCAGGAGAAATGAGTATAGAGGTACTTGTACCCCTTACCCATTTCCTTTAAGAGTTAAAAGTAAATAAACACACAAACACTTAGAAAAAGTATTTTAATTGAACAAAAACCATAACCACGAAAAAGTCCTTTAATATTCTTAATTAACCATTAATACTTACCTGTCCCTTTAAATAAATGATCCCTCGCAATAGCCTTGGAAATGTTCTATCAGTTACAATGTAACAAAGTTACACCCGACGTCACTCGCCGCTCAGCCGCCGCATACACTTACGCGTCCGTGCAGGACGCTAAGTCCCCGCCGGCTCCCGCCGTCCACCCTGCCCACATCTGTCACCCACATGTCACCCACATGTGGGTGACATGTGGGTGACATGTGGGAGAGGCGGGGAGGGCAGCGGGAGTTGGCGGAACTTAGCGTCCTGCAGGGACCCGACAGAGCTCTGAGCTATATAGCTCAGAGCTCTCTAAGCATCTTTGTATTTGGGCTCCAAGGAGCCCCATTGGTCCTTAGCAGACCAATGGGGTTCCTTTAAATCAGAAGGAACCCCATTGGTCTGCTAAGGACCAATGGGGCTCCTTGGAGCCCAAATACAAAGATGCTTAGAGAGCTCTGAGCTATATAGCTCAGAGCTCTGTCGGGTCCGTGCAGGACGCTAAGTTCCGCCGGTTCCCGCTGCCCTCCCCGCCTCTCCCACATGTCACCCACATGTCACCCACATGTGGGTGACATGTGGGTGACAGATGTGGGTGGGGTGGACGGCGGGAGCCGGCGGGGACTTAGCGTCCTGCACGGACGCGTAAGTGTATGCGGCGGCTGAGTGGCAAGTGACTTCGGGTGCAGCGTAGTTACAATGTAACAAAGTTTTTACATTGTAATAACTTTGTTACATTGTAACTGATAGAACATTTCTGAGGCTATTGTGAGGGATCATTTATTTAAAGGGACAGGTAAGTATTAATGGTTAATTAAGAATATTAAAGGACTTTTTTTGTGGTTATGTTTTTTGTTCAGTTAAAATACTTTTTCTAAGTGTTTGTGTGTTTATTTACTTTTAACTCTTAAAGGAAATGGGTAAGGGGTACAAGTACCTCTATACTCATTTCTCCTGGGAGGGGGGGTGGGCATCTGGGGGACCCCTCTTTAAAGGGGACTCCCAGATGCCACCATGACCCCCCCAGGAAATCGCGGCCTCCACCTCCACCGCCCATCGGAGGTGGAGAAGAGCCCCTTGTCCTTGGATTGGACAAGGGCTCGGAGGGGGAGGGGAAAGCTTGGCTGCCCCTCCCCTTCCGAGACCCCCCAATCCATGGACCATGCGGGCTGGTATAGTCAGGGTGCGGAGCCCCACGCGGCCGGTGCTCCGCATTCTGGCTATCCCAGCCTGCATGGGGGACAAGGGGTTAAAGAGGTCTGGGAGGGGGGACCCCACGTCGTTTTTTTTTATATTTCCCACACTCAGAACGAAGTAAGTAAAACTCTTCCCACTTGGGGGAATCTATGAAAATAATACACTATTGTTACCTGTGCAAAAAAAACTGACATTTTCCGCATTTGAAAGACATTTCCCCCCTTGAAACTTAAAAATCGATTTTCTCAAAAACTATAAGGTCTTTTTGAAAAAAAAAATTTCCTCTTATTCCCACTGATCCCCTTAATATACCCTAGGAATTTGGTGTTCCTAAACTTTAAGCAGGCTTTGCTATTAATCGTTAAAGTCGGCGGGTTTTTAAATGTATACATTTTTCCTTTGAAACTTTAACATCGATTTTCTGAAAAACTATAAGGTCTTTTTGAAAAACATTTTTTAATCTTATTCCTTCTGATCTCCTTAATATATTCTCCAAATTTGAGGCTCTTAGCATTTAAGGGGGCTTTGCTATTAACCCTTAAAGTCGGCGGCTACCTAACATTGATCCATGCGTCAACTTTTCCGCTTGGGAGCATGGCCATACGCATTAATTTCGTAATACCCACTGTAATGCGAAAATTACGCTTACGCGAAATTTCGCGAAATCCTTCTTCATTACGATTATGTACTTACGGCCATAATCGTAATTACACTAATTACGCGAAATTTCGCGAAATCGTAAATACGTCATTACGCTCATCTCTACACATTAGAAATCAAAGTTTATGCCAAAGAGGATTAGTTAATAAGAATATAACAATATTGGAAGTTTCAATTTGGTCTAAAAATGCTCCTTTTCACAGCACTTTTAAAACCTCCTGGAATTAAACATTTATGGGTTCATGAGATGTTAGATGAAAATTTAACAATGATGGAACCTAATATGTAAAGCAGAAACATTTTTATTTTATAATGCATGAAGTGAGCTGCAGAGGCTTTTTATTCACTACCATAGTTAGGTACAGTTTACCTAAAAATCCAGCTGTTCACCCAGAATGCTACATTACTTACTGTCAAACCAAATAGGTCATTTCATTCTTTGCCCTTTGAAATATCTGAAAACTTTGAGTAAGTTTCAGACTAAGTAAAGCAACAATCCATTTTCCTGAGATACATGGAAAAAAATGAGATGTGTGCCCATGTCAGAAATGCTTCGCTCAGTGGCTAAGTGGCAGCCACTCTTGCCTTCTGGCATTAAAGTACACCTGATCAGAGCTACCTAAGGTAAGAATAGAGGTATGTCCATGCTGCATCCACATACCGCTGTGTGTTTTCCGTTTCTCTCCTCATTCTCCCCGGTCCCCGTTAGTGAGGAGCAAAAATTTCACATAATCGTAGCTTTGCATCGTAATTTGCAATTCCGATGCAAAATGGTAATGCAACCATTTCAAGAAAAAATGTAATTGATTTCCTAAACCGTAATAAGGAACCATAGTTTTGCAATTACGGGTAATTTCGCGTAATCTCGTGCCAATTTTAGGGGTTAATAGCAAAGCTCCCATATGTAAAAGTATCAATTGCGCTCCCCTTCTATCCCTCTCCCCTCTATTGTCTAGGCCTGCTGCAACTCAAATTGATGCTACATGCACATCCTTATAGAGTCAAAATTTTGCAAAAAAGAGTGCGCTACCCCTTTAAAAATATAAAAATAAGTCCCAAAACCGTTCCTACTGTAAAAAGTCCTTAAAATAGGTCAATCAGGATCCAAATCTCCAGGTACTCCAAAGGCTTGATTAATCAATGTAGGACTCCGCACATGCCAAAGAAGAAAACATAAAGAACCATAGTGCGATCTGTTTATAAAATTATTGTACAGGGACCATCACCCTATGGGACCCAATCCGTGCAATTTCTACCGGGGGGGCACCTCTATCACCACAGGTGGTAGCCAACAAATGGCACGCTCACCTTTATTAAGAGGCTGCCCAGCCCCACAGACAGCAACCACGTTTATGTAATTATCCGGCTCCTCTCCTCTCCCATACATGCTAATGTCACCAAAATTGCTACGTATGTTAAGGAGAATAGTGGTAAATTCAAAGAAAAATGTTTTTTAAACTCTGTAAAATCACATTTAGTTGAGTTTAAAAATAATTTTTTCTTTGAATTTTTAAAATGGATTTAAAAAATAAACTACGAGGTCTTTTTACAAACATTTTTTTACTTGTTTCCCCTATTCCGTTTAACATACGTAGCAATTTTGGTGATAATAGCATGTATGGGGGCTTTGGTATTAACCCCTAAAATAGGCACAAAATTATGCGTAATTTTTCCAAACTGTAATTACGTGTGGCTTAAGTCAAATTTTCAGTCAGGAAGGGGCAGGCTTGCTGCAATGTTCACTCCTATGACCCTCTTACTCCCTCCTCTACCTCACCCCATTCACTCCACTTAAAAGGAGGAAATAGGAGGGTGATAGGAGGGAACATCACAGCAAGTCTGCTTCTTCCTGTTCGAAAATTTGTCTTTAGGCAAAAGTAATATTTTTTTTCAAGGAGTGATTAACTGGGCGGGGGTTGGGGGGGGGGGTGGAAAGGAACTGACAACACACAGGGTTATGTGTGTCCACCATGAACAGCCTGGCAAAGCATAGGTAGCTTTGCCTAGGGTTGGGTATCTTTTTCAAAGTTCCTGGTAAAAATGTTGGCTGGGGCTAATCACAGGATCTAATAACAGTACAGTGCTTGGGATAATTAGCTCACTTGGTAACAGAAAAATAAGCTTAATGCTCATACACACCTACCAACAATCTGTCCAACATCTACCAGACTTGTCTGTAGGAAGATAAGTTGGGTGTGTGTACAGCTGACAAACAACCAGATGACCAACTGATAACAGGTTATTTGCCACCAGATCCAACCGGTGGATCAATCTGACCAATTATCAGGCAGGTTGGACTGTGTGTAAAAGTCTTTTGAACAACTTGATTGTTTTTGAATGCGGGCATTTTGTGAAGTTTGTCATTTAGCTTGCACGCAGAGTATTTAAGTGAGTAGGTTGTTTAGTTGGTTGGTGTGCGTGTGTGTATGTAAATGTTAGGTAAACAACTTGTTGTGGTGTTGGTCATGTTGTGCAGTTGGTTGTGCATTAAGATGGACGTGTGTATGAGCCTTTACTTGGAAAACTTTTTATTATTCTGTTCTTTTTTCTTTCTAATTCAATTATTGAATTTAGATATAGAAGGCATCATTAAACAAAAAAAAAATGTAAGCAGATGAGTGCTGCACTTTCGCCTGCTCTATCCCATACGAAAAGACCTATCACTAAACTCAGGTCGAGACTTTTTTGTACTAGATTTTTATTGTTTATAATAATTGTTTATTATTGTTTATTTTCTTAAACACATTCTAAAAAATCTTTTTCCCCCTAATCTTGTGTCCCCCTGGTATTGCCGGAATGAAGTTGTGTATAGCCTGAACAATACCAGTCTGCATGGTACAAAGGGGTTCTGTATGAGGAACACAGCTTTCTATCTCAAGGAACAAGTATACTTATTTCAGGTTGGTAATTACCCCAGAGATGTAGAGATAGAACCTAAAGGAGGTGGAGTAGTGACTTGTGTTGGAATCAAAAAGCTTCCTTTAATATGATGGGCTTTCAGATATAGACAAAGATACATCAGTACCCTTTATATATTCCTGAAAAGAGTTACAAGAGAAAAACACCAACACAGAAAGGCATTCTCGTAGTATCCCACACCATATTACTTCCTGGCTTCAGGCAGAGTAGGCCTCAACTCTAAACTGTTGCTGTGCCCTGCCTATCACTATCACATTGAACCAATAGACAGCGGTCTGGGAGAAAATCATTCATTTGATTGGCCTCTGCATGTATGATGATGTTATTGGATAGGGTACACAGTATCCAATAACAATAGTATTATTATTATTATTATTATTATTATTATTATTATTATTATTATTATGTAGCGCTGACACCTTCCACATAACTATACAAAAGTATATTGCCTTGTCACTTAAGTGGCCCTCAGAGGACTCACCAATGTATCCCTACCATAGTCATATGGCTATGTATCATAGTCTAGAGCCAATTTAGGGGAAGCCAATTAACTTAACTGCATATTTTAGGGTGTGAGAGAAAGCTAATGTGCCTGGATGACTGTGTGAAAGGCATGTGTGTCCTTAGACATTAATATCTGTTGTATGCCAGGTAGTTTACTTCTTAAGGATTGTCACCATAAAAATCAAATTTCAACAGCAACTGGTCTGAGTGTATTAAGTGATAAAGATGCTAATCTTGCATTCAAAACTTGCAAAACTTTTTCTACTGTTATGGTTTGGAGTTATCACATACCTTAGGAGCACTGGCCCTTTAATAGTCAGTGCCAAACAGTTGAATGCTGGGGGTTCTTTTTATCTATAAAATATTTCTGCTCTTCCATTTATTTCCCTGCCTAGCTGCTTATCTGAAGCACAATCCTGCTCACTTGTGTTTACAAGCAAGGCTGAGGTGACTCAGCGATTGGAGGAGAAAATAAAAAAAAAGAGTGCAGTTCCTAGTATACACCTCAGTGGGAGTGTCTGAAGACTCTAGGAGGAGGGCAGCTAATGAATACACAATGAGCAAGAGAAGGGAGGGGGGGAAACAAGAGTCAGGGAGGATATGATGTCAGCATTAGCTTGGCAAGATGGCCACTGCCTAGAATAGGATTTTCTGCTTTTCCTTTATAAAATTCACACGAATCATTACGTGGATAGCACAACACATCTGTTATGTAAGTAGAACTAGTATTTTTCTACTTATATAATGTGTTTTTACTTCTAGGTTAGCATGGGTGTCACTTGTTCTTTAAGGCCGGTTTTACACCTGGCTCATGCACTTGCAATGTGATGCTGCACCTTCATTGCATCACACCACAATACTCAAAATGCCTAACATAACACCCTGCATCAGAGTGCACCAACAGGGTCATGTGCACACTAGCGCTGATCCCCCCCACACCCCTTGCTGCCCCTTGCCCAACGACGTACTACTTGCTGGACAGGAAGTACATCAATGGGATTCCCATGTTTCCTATTCCTGTTGTTCCGTGCTTGCACGCCGCACTGTCATTGGCAGCATGTTTAAAAATATTGCATCGCCCATTGACTTACGTAACTCACCACGGAAGTCCGACCCCAACCCACTGTTGACTTTGCGGCAGCTCAACGGCAGCAAGACAGGGTAACACAATGCAAATTTCTAATGCAAGTATAAAAGGGGCCTCAAAATTAACTGTAAAAGGTCGTATAAACTATAATTAGGTCTGTGAAGCATGTCAGCTAAGGCTAGAGCTTCATGGGGGATCTTTATGACTCAAGATCAAGAGATTTAAAGGAACTCAATATTTTTAACTGCCTCATTTAAAATCTTTAAAGATAAATTTGAGTTTTGTTGAGAAAAACAAAATGCTTTTAGTTTAGTTGTATTCAAGGCTTCAAGGGAAATACCATCTAAGCTTACTTGATTTGTTTTTATTTTGCATATACAGTATGAACTGGCAGAGATAAGTATCAACGTTTGTTGCCAGTCAATGGATTAGTTCAGGTGTTTAAAGTGAGTAAGAAAGCCTTCTGCTCTGTGCCACTATATACTCCTGCAACAAGTTGTCTTGTGGTAACAGTACTCCAAACAGAGCACTGTCAACACGGTTTCATACATGGGGTTACTACCTGTTGTTGAAATTCTTAGCTGGCTACAAATTATAATTAAAAGATAAGTTTTAATTACAAGAAACAACAAACAGTTTAAGGAAGTACTGATCTATATTCATGGCAATCTTTAATGAAGGTGGAGTTTCTCTTTAGTTGCGAATAAAGTGAATGCTGACCAAGATTTAAATCTCTTGATATCCAGCAGGCAGTCTCACTGCGTAGTCCAAACCTTAGAGGCTGAAAAAAATCTCAGAGATAAAATCATTTCTTGGTGCAGCTGCAGAAGATTTTTGGGAGATTGGAGGAAATTAGTCTCATGGGCTTCATGAGCGGGATTAATTGCTTGAGATCAAGAGATTTGACTAATCTTAGGCATTTGTTTTGTTTGCAATATGCTGATTTTAAATGAGGCAGTTGAAAATAAAAGTTAAGTTAAATCTCTTGATCTTGAGTGATTAGATTGGCATGCTTAGCGTAGGTCTACGATGGGGAATTCTAATCACGCAAAGCTCAACTAAACCCAAACTTAAACAAGACAAATTCAAATAGCAATCATGTTGATAAATATAAACAGTGTACAGACGCAAAGTAGTGGATGAAATATCTTTTCAATAAGTTCTCGTCTGTGCATTACAGTTTACGTATTTGCCTCTGTAGATTTAGCTGGTGGATGGGTCAGTCAGGACTGACTGATTATGCTGTGCATTGGTCTAGGGAAGATGCAGCTGGACAGCTTGTAAAAGACTCAAGAATTTTTTCTAAGATGAGTACTGATTGTAATAAGCTCTCTCAAAGACTATAATTATTTTATTTTTGCCCATTTTCATTTATGTCTGGTATGGTTTTCCCTTAACCTTTGCTATATGTGCTTTTCTAGAAAGCACAGCAACATAATTAAGTGTGCATAAATCATGAAAATTGTACATAATTTAACTTTTTCTGCTGTTATGGTTTGGAGTTATCCCTAGTGCCAAACAGTGCCAAAAAGTTGAATGCTGGGAGTTCTTCTGAATGCTCGGAGTTCTTTTTATCTATAATATATTCCTCCTCTTCCATTTATTTCCCTGCCTAACTGATCACTTGTGTTTACAAGCAAGGCTGAGGTGACTCAGTGATTGGATGTGTAAATAAAAAAAAAGACTCTGGGAGGAGGGCAGCTAATGAATACACAATGGGCAAGAGAAGGGAGGGGGGGAAACAAGAGTCAGGGGGGATATGATGTCAGCATTAGCTTGGCAAGATGGCCACTGCCTAGAATAGGATTTTCTGCTTTTACTTTGTAAAATTCACAGGAATCATTACGTGGATAGCACAATACATCTGTTATGTAAGTAAAAGTAGTATTTATCTACTTATACATGTGTTTTTTATTTCTAGGTTAACATGGGTGTCGCTTGTTCTTTAAAGATCATCGATAAGTTTTCTTTGGCATTCCAAGGTCCTGACTTCCTTTTCCCTTAGGGACACTAATTGCATGATCTCCCTGTAACTGCGTGGGTTTCCTTCGAGTGCCCTGTAATTTCTCACAAAATGTAATGGTAGATTAATTGGCTTCTTCCCAAAATTGTCCCCGGAGTATGGTAAGGACATTATTATAAGTCCCTTTGAAGGACAATGAGTTATGTGACTGGCTCAGTGTTCTGTGAAAAGGTGTCAGCACTATATAGATGTATAAAATAAATCTAATACATTCTGTGTTTGTACATTATTGCAGATAAAATGTGCGCACAGCATTGCATACCATGGTGGAAAGACCATAATGGATGAACTGATCCATCATATTAGCTCAGTAACAACCCATTTTAATTAGGATGATAGATCATGGGAAGAGTTGTTACCAGCTCCCTATCATGTTCTCTGGTACATAATACACTATGGCTATAGTCCATTATAATACATTATTGTGATTGCCTTTGGAAGATTACTTAATAATTTAAAATCACATATTGATTTCCTTTATTAAAACCAGTTCCATGATTAATAAGAACCCCTTTCATACAGTAAGATCGCAGCAGAAATCATTTTATAAGGAGTCAATCACTCTTAATTTTGATTAATAGGAAATAATAATAAGCTAATAATAATAACACGCAAAAGGCCAGCTAACTGTCAAAAAAAATTGAAGTGGACCTGAACTCCGAACTTCCTCTCTGCTCTAAAAGATAAGCAAAAGTACAATAACATTTAAAGAAAAGCATTCCTTTGTAACAGCTGATAGAAATCCTGGAACAAATCTGCAGCGTCTACTTCCGGCTTTCATGGAAGCAGACATAGGGTTAACATCCTGTGTTTACAAATTAGCTGCTCTGCAGATGCTGCTGAGATCCATGAGCTGACCCAGCAGAAAGATCAAATTACACTTGTGATTAGTCACAGATGAGGGGGAACTAGACAGGCTTAACTCTCTAAATACATAAAGGGTGGATTTCTCTCTGTTTTCCTCTTGTTCTGTAAAAAAGTTCAAGGCCATTTTAAAACCTTTTTTATTTAATTAGGCAGTAAGAATTAGGTATAATGAAAAACAACATCATTCATTTTTTTCATTGAACACAGCTTTCTCCTAGAAGTCAATTTTCCTCTTCTGTTTGAAATACCTTTTCAGTACTCTGCAATAGAAAAAGGTACCAAAAAGTACTGTCAAAATTATTTATTTCGTATTTAGTATTTCTTGCTAGTATATCTTGCTAGCTGGAGGCTTAAAAAGCATTTTATTGATAAGATGTGAAAAAAATACAAGAAAATTTAGGAGAAAAAGTGAATTGAATAAGAGCCATAGGCTGTCAAAATGAAAGTAGTAGAGCTGTTTAAATTGATAAAATTGATCAAATATACCAGCTATACCCTTAAAGGACCAGCAGGAATAGGTCAGAGGTAGAAAGGGAGGCCCCATTTTTTTAAAGACTTAATTTACATATTATGTCAGTTCTTGCATTTGATGTTATTAAGGTAACCCCTAGCTATGCACATTTATTACAGTATATGTTGATTCAATAAGCTCAGTCAGTGACAGTTTCTTTTTAAATATTTAAAAAAATATATTATAGAAAGTAAATATTTTTTATTAAGATAGAGAACAAGGACTTTACAACTGTGCACTTGTTCTCATAGCTTCTCCCTGACTTGAGCTATACTCATCTCAAATGAATGATCCCTTGTGATTTTCCTAACCCTACCTACTGCTTGAGGGCTACTTTATTCCGTGGTAAAACATTCACGATAATCTGCATCTTCCAGCCACCAGAGGGCGCAAAGTAGGGATAGACGTCTTCGCCATTTGCTTTAATCAAAATATTTATTTTCATACTCAATGTAGCTCCCTGTGGTCATTTTTCAGGACAGAGTGAGGACAGACTGTGCCAATTTTACTGGGCACTGCTAGAAATCTTATGCTACTGGAGATGTCTAATATGAGCCAGCAAACTCGGTGGGTGGGTGGAGCTGAGCTCCGCCTTCAGTCTCGGGAGACTGTTAGATGGCGTAATCGCCGTCTAATTACCCGTACAGCGCTGCGATCAGCAGCAGCGCTGTACTGGGGACAGCCATGTGACATGGCTGTCACCTCCTAAACCACAGAGGTGATCGGCTGTCGTAGGCTGAAGCCTATGACAGCTGATTACCGGGATTGGCCAGCGGGGGGAGGGAGGGGGGTATACAAGGGGGAAAAAAAACACACTTTTTATTTAAAAAACAAACTATCACATACAAATAAACAAACAAACACTGGGGGGGGGGCGATCAGACCCCACCAACAGAGAGCTCTGTTGGTGGGGAGAAAAGGGGGGAGGAATCACTTGTGTGCTGTCTCGTGTGGCCCTGCAGCTTGGCCTTAAAGCTGCAGTGGCCAATTTAATGAAAATGTGCCTGGTCTTTAGGGGGGTTCAACACTGCAGTCCTCAAGAGGTTAAAGTCAAATTCATTACAAATATTTATCATTAATTTTGAAAAAGTCAAAACTAAATAGCAGGGGTATTAAAATGTAGCAAGCATTCTTGGGCTTTTTTTTGTGGTTTTGTGGTCCATGTGAATATATAGGATATAATGTAATTTTGGGCCTTTGGACATACTCTCTTTAATTATCCCAGCCACATAACTTTTAACATTTGGGGGACTTCCTTGCACATTTTTGTGTGCTTCAAAAGGGTGGTGGAGCTAATATTAAAAAAGATAGGGGTGGGAATCAGAAATTCCTATGAATCATATTATTTTCCTTCTCTTTTTGGATTTGTGAATAATATTAGGGCCCACTCCCAGCATTAAAAGGATACATTAGTATCCTTTGTCCGCTGCCACAATAGGTTAAAATAAAACAAAACAAAACATAAATCCTTGAAGAAATCCTTTATAAAAAAAAAACGAGTCAGAAATACAATATTATGTTTTCCCATCGTAATTATTGAGAAACTATTTTACAGGTTTAAAAGTAGACTCAGGACAAAGTTGTCCATGGGCCACAGAACGTAAATAACCTCTGCTTAAAGCGGGATTGTCAGCCACAAAATCAAATTCCTTTTAAACACTGCAATGTGTTTGCAATGCTGACACGAATCTCACCCTGCAGTGCAATTTCTCCAATCAATTCAGAACTGTCTCTGCAATCATTAGCTTTTCTCAGTCACCCAGCCTGTATTCTATGTCATCGCTGGGAGAAAGCTTGTCATCTCGCCTCCCACATTCCTGCTTCTCACTGATTGGTCTGAGCACACTTCAGTGTGACGGGCTGAGCTGTGCTCACAGGTGTTTACAAGCAAGCCAGAGATGGCACAGCAGATTGGAGGAGAACATAAGTAAACTTAAAGGAAGAAATGACATCAGGATTTAGTTTCACACTATGGAGAAAAGACATGGCCCCTGCCAGGAACAGAATTCTCTTCATTTACCATATACAATTCACTGTAATCAAAACGTGGCCAGTATAATCATCTGTTTTGTAAGTAGATCAAGTATTTATCTACTTATATATGTGTTTTTATTCCTGTCATAGTATGTCCAGGATCCTCCTGCTTTAAATCTGCCTCCATAATAAAACAGAAAAGGCCTGATTCACTAAACTAGAGGACTACCTGTAATAATTAATTAGCTTATATTGAACTGTACCTCAGCAATGTGGAGAGAACTGCAGGCGACTGTGGTTATCACCACAATATATTTAGATATACTGATCAGAAAAATGATTGAAAATCAGATCGGACCTGTTATAAATAATCGTTTCAACCTGCCTATTTGATGGGAAATGCATGGTGTGTGCCAGGAATTAAGCCCCACACACACGCTCAACAAAAGTGCACAATTATCAAACAACTTTTGTTGTGCAGCAAGTTGAAACAACCCAAAAAAGTTGTTTGTTATCGTTCACACAACTGATAAGACGCAGCTCAAGTCAATCCAACTGTTTGATTGATTTGAACTGTGTCTTATCAGTTGTTTGAACAATAGCGAACAACTTTTTTGGGTTGTTTCAACTTGTTTCAACAAAATAAGTTGTTTGATAATTGTGCATTTAAAAGAATTGTGCTGAGCATGTGCATGGGGCTTTGGTCTGAAGAAAAGATGCCTTAAGCCGCATACCGATGCTCATCAGTTGGATAGACGTCTTATCAGTCTTATCAGCGTTATCAGTTGTTTGAACAATAGCAAACAACTTTTTTGGGTTGTTTCATCTTGTTTCAAAACAAAAGTTGTTTGATAGTTGTGCTGCATAAAAGACTGCTGTTGAGCGTGTGTATGGGGCTGTAGAGGAGATTTAATTTGCATGTATAAATACATAACAGGGCAATTTAAAAGCTTGACAGATGAGCTTTTGCTCTCTAGGCTTGTGGAAAGGATTACATGACATAGTCTGTGCATAGAGGAACAATTTTTTGTCACTTATTTAGAAGATCTTTACAGTAAGAGTGATTAAAATGGGCCATGTATTTCCATAGGAAGTATCTATGGTAAATTCTATATCTGTGTTTCAACAGGGCTTAGATGATTCCCTTGCATTGATGGGCATCCATTACTCTAATTACTAGGTAATTCCCAGTGGTGTTGATCCAGGAATTTTATCTGATTGTCATTAGTAGCCAAGAAGGATGTTTTTCCTTTTAGGGCTCATTGGTCCAAGCCTTGTAAGGGTTTTTTTTGTTTTCCTCTAGTTCAACTGATATGTGAGGATGCAGGCTATTATTATTTAGTATTTATATTGTGCTGACATCTTCCACATTTCTGTACATAGTATATTGTCTTGTCTATTAACTGTCTCTCACAGTCTAATCCCTAACATAGTAATATGCATATGTATGTTATAGTGTAGTGTATGTATTGTATAGTGTCTATGGCCAATTCAGGGGGAAGCCAATGAACTTATCTGTGTGTTTTTGGGATGTGGGAGGGAACCGGAGTGCCCAGAGGAAACCCACGCAGTACACAAGGAAAACATACAAACTCTATGCACATGGCGTCCTAGCGGGTATTCTAACCAGGGACCCAGTGCTGCAAGGCAAGGGTGCTAACCACTATGCCACCTTGCCACTCTGCCCCTATGCTAGAGCTGTACCTTATTTTCTGGTTAAACTCGACGTACGTATATCTTTTTTCAACCCAAATAAGCATGTCCTATGTAACATAGCAGTTGTTTAACCTGTTTAATCCTTACAAATGAGAAAGGAGAGCCATTGTATAGACGGTTGCAAAAACTATTAATGTATATGGATGTTGTGGAAGGAATTGCTTTTTTCAGCTGCACGATGTTTAGCTTTTGAGCAATGTTTTTCAATGAGTTTAGAAATGCACAATGCATACAATGGCAGCTTTCTCTATTCCTCTAAAGGATTGCTAAAACATGATCAAACTAAAGAGGTCAATTAAATGCAGGTCACAGTGTGGTCACTACAGACAAATGCAGGCCTACTGTAATTGCCCTTCTCTTTCTGTCTATGCGTCCATTCATTGTACATGTATCTGCATGTAACGTGAATTCAGCTAACGCAATGTACAGGTATCCCACTGCTTACGTGACGCCTATAGAAAGCCCTTTCCTTTCCCTCTATTGACTGCAGGGCTGACATTACTCTGGCGTGATTCTATTTTAATGTAAATGGACTTAGGCTGTTCCACATATAATTTATAGAACCTTACTTTGATTGGTCATTGTTCCGTTCTTGTGAACTGTGTGACACTGCAGAAAATTCCTCTTTCTTCTGTTTCAATACAGAGGAGAGTTAAGGCATATTCTCTGCTTACAATTTCCACTGCGCTTTCTTCCCCATAGAAGAGATCCTATTATATAAAAATGCTGCACATAAATACTACACACAGAATAAAGGAAAATCACCTCCGCCGATATTACTGCCGCCAAAGTCCCCACCTAGCTCCCGATTAAATCCATAATTTAACATAATAATGTAAGAAAATAAACAAGATAGCCAATTCTCCTTAGATCTCCAGCATGTCCATTCAGCAAGCCTCTAGATTATCGAGAGCCAGTAGCCTATCTACCGCCAACGTATTTTGTGCCGTTAGAAATGTATCCCTTGTAAGCAAGATTATGAGTATTACAAGAGCTATTTGCGATCCATCCTGCATTTTTGCACCAGCATGCCCAGGTCTCTTTTGTCCCCTTTGCTGGGATTCTATTATAAAATATTTTGTTTTCCCCGCCATAAGGAAGCTGATGTAGAAGTGCCAGTGTTGCCAACCATTCACATAATTTTTTACTGACAAAGTTCCCCAAATTTACTGACAACGGATATTTTTTACTGACACAAAGAACGGCAACAAATGAGCGTGTCCATGGGTGTGGCTAAATATACATGATATTTCACAGGAGAAAAAATTGGGCAGGCACTCAAGGATAAAACTGTTGTCATTTATTGCCATTCCATGCACGTAGCAAAAAGCTGCAAAACATCAACCATCAAAGTCACTTCTATGCATTGAGCAAACGTGACCAAAACTGTCCATAAGGCATTAGAAAGCTAGCACAGAGCCAAGCCAAGAAACATGCGAGGAGCAAGAGATGAGCAGTGCAGGCAATACTTGCGTTATTGTAGACGTGCAGTAGCAGGCATGAGTGTAGACAGAAGCATGGGTGCGCTCAGGGATGCTCCAGGTTTGCTGCCCTTACAGCCGTTTGACCCTTACTTGCTTAGGACCTCATCAGATCAAATATACATGATGTTAACAGTGGTGTAAGTGGGCTTGCCGGGGAAGTTTGAGCACCGCCATAGTGTTTCTCCCAAAATACACCTAATCTGACAGCATTTCACCCAAAATACACCTAATCTGACAGCATTTCACCTAAAATACACCTAATCTGGCAGTGTTTCACCCAAAATACTTGTACTCTGGCAGCATTTCCCCTCCAAAATACATGTAATCTGGCAGCACCTGCAAGTGATGGGCTCAGTGCACAATTAGTTATCATTTTACCTTATGTGACAGACAGTGAGTGTGTGGCTGTCTGAGTGAGCTGCGGCTTCCAATCCCCCATGATTCCTGCCTGTGTCAGCAGCATCTGCAAGCAGACCTAAAAGAGACAAGTGAATGCCAGGCTCAGGCTGGATGGAATCAGTTCCCCTGATAGCAGCACCTGGGATCAGAGTTTCAGGAAGGAGCTGGGGGAAGGTACACACAACTAAGCAGCCACTACAGACAACGGGAGGAGAGGAGTCCTCTCCTGAGATCAGCCCAAACCTTTGTGTGCTGGGATATGTACTGATGGGCTCGGCTGGCTGCTATGGCTGCCACTTCCTGCAGCATTCCTGTCAGCTCTTCACTGCTCCTCCTAAGTTCATACCTCTCTCCTGCTAGAGAGAGGGGGTGGAGCCTGGCAGACAGGAAGAAAGGGGAGGCTGGGAGGGACAAAAGCTGGACTTCTGTTGGATGGCTGAGCCTAGGGGTGGGACTGGAGTCTCTCTGCCTCTCGGCCAGCTCTGTCTCTGTCAGATGTGCGGCAATGATGCTGCGGCTCGCGGCTCCGCCCCCGCCTGAATATATTTTTATGGATGCCACCCTGACTCTTACGGATTTCACGGGCATGCAAAATTACCTCTATATTTACGGGCAATCCGTAAATTAACGGACGGTTGGCAACACTGAGAAGTACCTATATGTCGTATCTGGAGCAAGAACTTGCAAGATGGTGATTTTCTTTGCAATTTGTATTGCTGGAATGAATTATTTCACAGAATTTAAAACTTGGGCTCTGAATGAAGGAGTCCAGCAAGTCTATCAGGGGAAGGGTTTTTATTATTTCTAGGCACACCATGCCAGAATGACAGCGTATCCATATATTATTAGAGATATGCTGTACCACTCCAGAAGTCCATAGCAAATGTCATGTGAGCCAGCTTATGCCACTTTCCAAAAGGATCATGCAGGTCTGATTTTGGCATTTCAGAAACTGAAACCGACAAACCCATCCAAGATGAAGATGGACATGTGTGAACGGGCTCATAGGAACACATGGGTCTATTCTGCATGTCTAATGTTTACTGTTGGAAGCAATCCAGTAGTGGACCTAGTGTAAATTGATTGAACCTGGGGCAAAAAATATTACCATTGATTTTCCATTAGCCATAGTAGTTTCATACTGACAGACATCACTTTTGGAGGCTCCTGCCTACAGGAACAAATAAAACTTGTTTCTTTAAGGTCGGTCTTGTCAATAATTACTTCAGTACAGTCGCTATAAAAACTATATTAATATGGTCAAAAGTAAAATGGTCTTTCTTTTAAAGTGACTGATAGGAGATATTAGATAAAAGGTGTTTACTGGAACCCAAGGTGGGAGACATATGGAGGCTGCCATATTTATTTACTTTTAAACAATGCCAGTTGCCTTGCAGTCCTGCTGATCTTTCTGGTCAAGAGTGCCTGAATCACACACCTGAAACAGGCATGCAGCTCTGATTTACATGTTTATTCAGGATTTATGACTTAAAGTATTAGAGTCAGTGGATCAGCAGGTCAGCCAGGCAATGTGCATAGTTTAAAAGGAAATGAATATGCCAGCCTCCTTATGCCTCTCACCTCAGGTTCCCTTTAAAAACATGCATTATTTTTGTTTGGTGTACTCTTAAAGGACCACTATCGCGAAAATCGTAAAATGTAAAATACATGTAAACACATTTAAATAAGAAGTACATTTTTTCCAGAGTAAAATGAGCCATAAATTACTTTTCTCCTATGTTGCTGTCACTTACAGTAAGTAGTGGAAATCTGACAGAACCGACAGGTTTTGAAGTAGCCCATCTCCTCATGGGGGGTTCTCAGGTTTTTTTATTTTCAAAAGCACTTAGTGAATGGCAGTTGCTCTGCCCAGCTGCCAAAAAAGTGTGAAGCGAGCAGGGAGGCTGTCCAGCATCTCTGTTTAAATCCTTTTCAGGGAATGTCTTTATGAAGAATAAGGGCCATGCTGAGAGTCCCCCATAAAGAGATAGACTAGCCCAAAACCTGTTGGTTCTGTCAGATTTCTATTACCTGCTGTAAATGACAGCAACATAGGAGAAGAGTAATTTATGACTCTTTTTACTCTGGAAGAAACGTACTTCTTATTTGTAAGTGTTTACATGTATTTAAAATGTTACGATTCTCCCAATAGTGGTCCTTTAAAACATCTTTCTTTTTAATGCTGACATAAAGTACTGATGTTACAAACTTCTAAACAGCCTTCACAGCTCAGAGGATAGATGAGCCAACAGCGAACTAATTTTACTCCTCTTCAAGTTCCTGTTCACTGACTGTTTTATGTATTAAACAGTGGCACAAATGCACATTCCGTGTAATCTGATTAAAAACAAACATTTATGCTAATGCTGTTCTTAATTCACTCCTGTCTGCTGCAAATGCACGCTCCACAATCCCCATCACATTTTCTACCTAAATGGGTCATTTTAGAACAGCACATACATACAATGCAATATATTGTTCTTCTGTAGCAGTAATAGACTGCAGGGAAAGCCTAGTATCATGAATACTCTTGGAGGGCTGCCCACTCTCCTTACCCACAGTAGTGTACAGAGACAAACGTGTGCTACATGTAAAATGATACATAACTGTAGTAGGAAGTAGGAACAATGATCAGCACTCACAGTGGCTTTTTGAGGGTCGGGGGGGGGGGGGGGGGGGGGGTGGTCAGCTTCTACAGCCATTCTCAGGCAGAGAAACTAATGGTGCCCATACATGGTACAATTTTTTTCATCCAATAGTACCATTTCTATGTAGTATAAGGGTAAATTAAGTAAATATACTCAAATGAATTTAGGCAGTTCCCTTATAATACATAGAAATGGTAAGTTTGGATGAGAAAAAATTGTACCATATATGGGCACCATTAGGGCTGGTTCAAATGAATAGCTGGCGGGATGGCTGGGAGTAGCTTGTTTAGCTGAAGCTAAACACTTTTCTGCAATCACACAGGAAAGCGCATGGCATCGGTTCACATTGGTTCCCATTGTTCTGTCATCACGTTGCGTTTTGAGCCCCTAGGGGGACACAGGATCGCAAACACAGCAGGTGCTAGAAACTACACGTAGCATCCACAGCAGTACAGTTGCACTGCATTATTTCCCCTTGCACGTTACCTTGCAGTGGTAGGGTAATATGTATAGCTCTGCCCCCCCCCCCCCCCTGAACAGTGACATATGTCCTGCTGGACAGGAAGTATGTCACTGATTTCTGGCCAATCAGCTCTAAATAGATTGTTGTGGCGCCATACACTTCAATGTGAATGCCTGCTGCGCTGCACCACTCAGCAATGCAGTGTAGAGTATGCGTCGCCTCTGCATCGTCGGAAGCACTTCCGCCACATCTCGTCGCACCATAGTGTGGCCAGTTTCATAGAGACTAATGGCCACTGCGACGGGGGATGGCGAAATGCCATAGAGTGAAAGGGGCATAAAGGGTACACTGAAGAAGTATAGTTCCCATGGTTGGAACAAGAAAATATTGGAAGTGTTTCTGGGCAGATTTCAGACATTCAAAGCTGGCTGAAAATTAAAATGGGAAAACATTTTTAAGTAATATTAAATAAAAAAAATGGTTTGTGCAGCGTTGACACATCGTGACAATCTTTTCCAGCAAAAGTGTGATTTCGCTGTTCTAGTTTATAAGAAAAGTAAACTATAATTCTACTAATTACATCTCCAGCACAATCAACATACCTGGATAGCAAAAACAGACGGCTTATTTATCCTAATTGCTGCTAAAATACATTAGTGTACATGAGAGTACAGGTTTATTTTCTTCTAGGTCACTCGCACATAAAAAGAAATGATTGGGCTGAGAAATCTACACTGTCAAACACAATGACGAGTAACACACCAGAATAAACAAAAATAATGAATAGTTTCTAAAAGTAAAACTAAGCAAAACAGTTTCCATGGTGAGTTTAATGGTTGACATGTCCCAATATGATCCTTTTATAAATAAATAACAATATCACAAGTACACAATAAAAAATGGCTGCAAATAAATGGTATTCTTCTGCAAGTTTAAATAAGCGCTGGCAAGAATTTCAGATGTGACTTTCCAGGCGGAGCTTATTTGAATTTAACATACATGATTCCCATTGGCATATTCATTTGGACCAATGGGAAGCCTAAATGGGAAATTCAGATACGCTGCCATTATATGCTGGGAAAGCAAAAGATAAATACTGTACTTCTAAACTAATGTAGTGAATAGGTAAGGGGTCATAAAATGAGAAGCAGTTAACTGGCACCGCAGCATGCCTGTTAATGTGGGTGCTGCCATAGCCAGGGCCAGAGCTACCATAGGAAAAAAAGGGCAATTGTCCCAGGGCCCCAGAGCCTGTAGGGGCCCCCAAGTTGTCCCTCCCTATCTTAACTGTTGCTCCCCAGGGACTCTGCAGAGTCTGTTAAGTTGGGAGGTGATTGGGGGAGGGTCAACAGCCAGCTCAGGGGCCCAGGAGGGACATTAGGCTGCAACAAAGGGCCTCTAATGACGCTTTTTGGTTCGGGGTGTGTCTGTTGGGGGGGCCCCCAGGCTAATTTTGCCCTAGGGCCCAATTGTTACTTGAACCGGCCCTAGCCATAGCTCACAATTTAATTAGTAGCTATGGCAGTGCCAGGACCCCGATATAATGTACAGCTGTTGTGGGTCTCTGTATCGTCCCTCCAGCTGTCACCCGATATCATTCCCTGTGTCCTGCTTCCAGCTCTATGGGCGCAGCTTCTTCTGCAACACAGTCAGGGCAGAGGGGAGCTGGATTGTGCTGCAGCAGGAATGCAAAGTTGTAGCTGCTTAAGCAAGCGTGAGAGGGGAGCCACAGTGTGTTGCAGCTGGAGCACAAAACTGCAGCTGCTTATGCAAGGGGAAGAGGAGAGCCTAAGGGCCTATTTCCAATACACATGGATTCTGGATGCAGAAAACTGACTCCAATGAATGCCTATTGGAAATCTGCATCAGAAAAATTGCGGTTAGTGGAAACAGGCCCATAGGCATTCATTGGAGTCAGTTTTCTGCATCCAGAATTTGCGTGTAGTGGAAACAGGCCCTGAGTGTGCTGCAGCCGGAGCGCAAAGCTGCAGCTGCTTGTGCAAAGGGGTGAGGATAGAGTGTGCATCTGGGAGTTAGATCGGAGTGGTGGTGGTGATGCAGTAGAATATTGGAACAATTACCAATATTCTACTTTTGGGAATTAAATATACAGGGAGTGCAGAATTATTAGGCAAGTTGTATTTTTTTGGGAATAATTTTATTATTAAACAACAACCATGTTCTCAATGAACCCAAAAAACTCTTTAACCCCCCTGGCGGTTTGCAAAAAATCCGCCAGGGGGCAGCAAATCTTTTTTTTTAATTTTTTTTTTTTTTCATGTAGCGAGACAAAGTCTCGCTACATGATAGCCGCTGCTCAGCGGCATCCCCCCAGCCCCTCCGATCGCCTCCGGCGATCGGAGATCAGGAGATCCCGTTCAAAGAACGGGATCTCCTGGAGGGCTTCCCCCGTCGCCATGGCGACGGGCGGGATGACGTCACCGACGTCATCGACGTCGTGACGTCAGAGGGGACTCCGATCTGCCCCATAGCGCTGCCTGGCACTGATTGGCCAGGCAGCGCACGGGGTCTGGGGGGGGGGGGGCGGCCGCGGCGAGAGGAATTGCGGCGGATCGGCGGGTAGCGGCGGCGATCAGATGCTACACGCAGCTAGCAAAGTGCTAGCTGCGTGTAGCAAAAAAAAAATTATGCAAATCGGCCCAGCGGGGCCTGAGCGGTGCCTCCCGGCGGCATAGCCCGAGCTCAGCTCGGGCTTACCGCCAGGGAGGTTAATATCAAAGCTGAATATTTTTGAAAGTAGTTTTTAGTTTGTTTTTAGTTTTAGCTATTTTAGGGGGATATCTGTGTGTGCAGGTGACTATTACTGTGCATAATTATTAGGCAACTTAACAAAAAACAAATATATACCCATTTCAATTATTTATTTTTACCAGTGAAATCAATATAACATCTCAACATTCACAAATATACATTTCTGACATTCAAAAACAAATCAGTGACCAATATAACCACCTTTCTTTGCAAGGACACTCAAAAGCCTGCCATCCATGGATTCTGTCAGTGTTTTGATCTGTTCACCATCAACATTGCGTGCAGCAGCAACCACAGCCTCCCAGACACTGTTCAGAGAGGTGTACTGTTTTCCCTCCTTGTAAATCTCACATTTTATGATGGACCACAGGTTCTCAATGGGGTTCAGATCAGGTGAACAAGGAGGCCATGTCATTAGTTTTTCTTCTTTTATACCCTTTCTTGCCAGCCACGCTGTGAAGTACTTGGACGCGTGTGTGATAGAGCATTGCCCTGCATGAAAATCATGTTTTTCTTGAAGGATGCAGACTTCTTCCTGTACCACTGCTTGAAGAAGGTGTCTTCCAGAAACTGGCAGTAGGACTGGGAGTTGAGCTTGACTCCATCCTCAACCCGAAAAGGCCCCACAAGCTCATCTTTGACGATACCAGCCCAAACCAGTACTCCACCTCCACCTTGCTGGCGTCTGAGTCGGACTGGAGCTCTCTGCCCTTTACCAATCCAGCCACGGGCTCATCCATCTGGCCCATCAAGACTCACTTCTCATTTCATCAGTCCATAAAACCTTAGAAAAATCAGTCTTGAGATATTTCTTGGCCCAGTCTTGACGTTTCAGCTTTTGTGTCTTGTTCAGTGGTGGTCGTCTTTCATTCTTTCTTACCTTGGCCATGTCTCTGAGTATTGCACACCTTGTGCTTTTGGGCACTCCCGTGATGTTGCAGCTCTGAAATATGTCCAAACTGGTGGCAAGTGGCATCTTGGCAGCTGCACGCTTGACTTTTCTCAGTTCATGGGCAGTTATTTTCCGCCTTGGTTTTTCCACACGCTTCTTGCGACCCTGTTGATTATTTTGAATGAAACGCTTGATTGTTCGATGATCACGCTTCAGAAGCTTTGCAATTTTAAGAGTGCTGCATCCCTCTGCAAGATATCTCACTATTTTTTACTTTTCTGAGCCTGTCAAGTCCTTCTTTTGACCCACTTTGCCAAAGGAAAGGAAGTTGCCTAATAATTCTGCACACCTGATATAGGGTGTTGATGTCATTAGACCACACCCCTTCTCATTACAGAGATGCACATCACCTAATATGCTTAATTGGTGGTAGGCTTTCGAGCCTATACAGCTTGAAATACGACAACATGCATGAAGAGGATGATGTGGTCAAAATACTAATTTGCCTAATAATTCTGCACTCCCTGTACTAGAAAATTGGTAAAATTACCAATATTCTACTATTGGAATTTTGTATTGTTATATAGTAAATGAAGAGAATTCTATTCCTGGTGGGAACCATGTCTTGCCCACAGTTTAGGCTAAATCCTGATGTCATTTCTGCCCTTTACTTTTTTTTCTTTTCTCCTGTAATTGCTGAGTCACCTCAGCCTTGCTTGTAAACACAAGTGAGCAGGGGATGTGTTTCAGATAAGCAGCTAGGCAGGGAAGTAAATGGAAGAGGAGGAATATATTATAGATAAAAAGAACTCCCAGCATGCAACTGTTTGGCACTGACTACTATAGGCCCAGTGCTCCTAAAGTATGTGATAACTCCAAATCATAACAGCAGAAAAAGTTTTGAATTCAGGAATTAGCATCATCTTTATCACTTAATATACTCAGACCAGTTGCTGTTGAAATTAGATTTTTATGGTGACAATCCCGCTTTGAGGCTTACCAGCCGTATACGAACCACATTATAAGGTTGTGTATAAAGCTTCAGACATATCTAGGTGTTTTTTGAGTCCTATGGGAGAAAATCGCTTTACAAATGTTATTGTATTGTATTGTATCTGTTCTGATATAATTTTAGAAATAAAGCAGTCTACACTTAGTACTTCTGCTTATTTTTATGTTCGCACCTCTTCACTGTATTGATACCAATTGGAGAAGGGCACCATAACCTTGGAGGACCTACGCGATAACCCTGTGTACTAAAGCTTTCCATTCAACCTCATAACATTGGTTGTATGTGGCTGGTGAGCCATTCCTTTGACTGGTGTTAGGATGCAAATATTACTGTGGAAATCTGGATAGTTAAGCATGGTGAAAGCCTAATCCTGGAGTTGACTTGCACTGATTTGTTTACATATACTGCTTCAAACTTTGGACATTGTTCTCTATTGTTATCCATTGGTGCTGATTTTTTGTTTCTGGGGTGTACACTAGGGAAGGCCCTGATTAGGAGAACTCATGGAGAAGCATGTGATCAGTTTGATCAGCTGATAGATTTGTAAGGCTCTGATTTGCTGTGATGACTTCCTGGTTTAACACATGATCAGGACCAGCAAATCAGAACCTTACAAATCTATCAAACTGATCACATGCTTCTCCCTGAGTTCTCCTAATCAGGACCATCCCTAGTTTACACCCCATGGCTATAAATTATGGGAATGACCTGCAGCCATGTCAGTGTGATAAAAACAGGGGCGTCCAGTGTATGTGGAACTATCACAAATTAGCATAAAAAAGGAGAGGCCTTACCTCTTCTGAAGAAACTAGGCCAGTCTAGCTGGAAAAGTTTTTATACAAGCACACGTAAGGACAATGTGTTTCGCGGATGCTTGTCTGCTTCTCCAGGTCAATAAAAAACAAGTGCCTTAAAGGACACCCGAGGTGAAAATAAACTAATGAAATAAACGATAGTATCTATCTTCCTTCTCCTAAAAATGACTTTTTAAGATATTCCAGTTTTATTTTATGTTTAAATCTACTTTTTAAGTTTTAACTGTTTTATTGTTTTTGCTTAACGACACATTCATTAAAGTATGCCAGCGCTAAAATTTATGAACTATTTACCCTGTTTGAAATTTCTTATCAGTGAGGGTCACGCTATAGTCACTTCCTGTCTGAGTCAGGACTGAGTCAGCCATTTACATACCTGATATTTAACTTTTTCAGACAGAGAAAGAAAAAAGGAACACAGCATAGTTATGTGTGTGCTAGGCATTGTACATACCCATGTCTATCTCATCATGTCACATGTCACCTCGGGTATCCTTTAATGCCCTGGCTGTAACTAGCATGAGCACCTTTATGCCTCGGCCTACACTGCCTCTCCTTTTTATGCTAATTTTTGATAATTCCATATACACTGGGCTTGGTTGGAAATGCCCATTTCCTATTTTCTGTTTTTCCGATTTTTGAGGAGTATTTTATTAGTAATTTTTTTGCATCAGATAATGCAAAGAATGAAAAAAAAAAAACTGAAGTCGGAAAAACAGAAAATTTGTCTTGAGATTGGTCTCAGAATAAAATTTGGCAGAAAAATGCTGAGTTCTCTGATTGGTCCAATGCGTCTGAGTTCTGTAATTGGGCTACAATTACTGTGCTGCAGTAAATCGGATTGCCACGAAATTCAGTTTTCCAATTTCCATTTTCCGATTTCCTTTTTTTGATTTTTGATTGGAAGTGCGGATTTTCGATCATAAATGTGAAAATTTCAATTCCACGGAATCGGAATTAGAATCACTACTGGGGGCCTCCACCCCTGATTTTACACTTTAGAACTCTGTTGGAAGGTATTAGTTTTTTAGCATATTTCAAATGAAACCTGGGAGTGAAACCAACCAGTTCCTGTTCCACAGACCTTGAAAATTGAGCGGGGCGAGTGTTTTACTTGCAGGATTCCTGTGTTCTTTTGTCTCTTAGATGACCCTGGGTTTATTTTAACCACAGGGTCCATCACAACCAACATCAGCGTAATGCCTGCCAATAAATACAAAAACAATTCAGTGTTTCTCGCAAATTTTTGTCAGTCATTTTCGCATAAAAATGGCATTTTCGATTTCAAGAAAATGTTCGGGAATTGCTAAAAATTACCGAAAAAGCAAAAAATCTTAATTTTTATCACGAAGATGCAAAAATGTTTATTTTAGTGTGAAAATGCAAAAATATCAAGTATTTTAGCATTAAAATTGACAAAAAAAAAATCACAAACTTATTAATGAATTATTTTCAATGGCATTTTTTCTCAAAAGTCGAATTTAACATTATTTTAGCAAAAATGAATTCAAAAAGAACATCGGCATTCTTGCTCATCTTTGAAACAATTCCCTATTTATTTAAATGCTAGCTTATTATGTGCATAGAGAAGCTGTGGGAATCAAGATCACTGCATTGTACTAAGGCAAAGGATCGCAATTCTGTCCAGGCCTGGATTTACCTCATATGAGCCTATAGGCACAGATGTCCTGGCACCCTAGACTTCACCCTCCATGAACCTACAAATCCCCACCACACTGCAACCAGCTGTCACTTCTCCCTTACTTCCCTTGCCCATCATATGTAGCTCCAGGTGCACATTAATATTAGGTATCCAGAAGTACCCTCAATTTAAGATAGCTGGAGGTGCACCAAATATTAAGTAGCTAGAGTAACCTCAGTGTTAAGTAGCTAGAGGTTCCCACAAGTATAAGGTAGCTAGGGGAACCTCAGTATTAAGTAGCTAGAGGTGCCCCCATGTATTAGATAACTAGAGGAACCTCAATATTAAGGAGCTAGAGGTGCCCCCAAGTATAAAGCAGCTAGGGGACCTCAGTATTAAGTAGCTAGGGGTGCCCCCAAGTGTTAGATAACTAAAGGAACCTTAATATTAAGTAGCTGGAGGTGCCCCTGACTGAAGGGAGATGTCATCAGTGGAATGCCGAGGGCAATTTGAGTTGAGTAACCTCACATTTACACTCTGCTCCGGACTCTGCATAGGGAAGGATGAAGGGAGGCACTTGGGGAAAAGAGTGAGCCGCCTTTCCATCATCAGACGCCTGTAGGCATGTGCCTATAGTGCCTTATAGTAAATCCGACCCTGATTCTGTGATTGTGCTGCTTAGTAAGTCGGGGCTCAGGCTGTCACAAAGTAGTCTGAAAATGCTGAAACTCTTTGTAAATGCAGCTGCATTTACAAAAAAAGAAAGCATGCTATACTCTTCTTCAGCAATGATTACATAAAATATTGCAGACTTGGTGTAGACCGTGTGCAATCTGAGTAACTGAAATGTCAGCAACCTCGCAGCTAAAAGTTAAAGCTGGCAATAAACACACCTTTCAGAAAGAAAATACAATAAACTGGGGACAAACTCTGCTCAGAGGAGTCAGCAGACAGAGGAGAATCTATTAGACTTCTGACTGAGCAATGGGGTTTTCCATAGCTAATATGCCGCTCCACTCAATATCCCAATCAGTCACACCAAGAGGGGACATAGTAAAAAATATATGAAAGAGGATTGACATTTATTCTGTGCGCGCCAGAAATAAAACTGCTCACCTTCAGTTGTGGTTGCAAAACACATCTGTGAAGCACAGTAAACTTGCTTGATAACCACACACAAGTGGAGAAAGGTCCATAGGCTGCCTGTATAGCAAAAAGAGACATAACGCATCCTACATTTCATGTTTCCAGGAGAAGACAGGGGAAAGACACTTTCAGGTGCTTTTCAAAGGATTTATGTTTTGTGACCGAAGGGCAATAACCCTCTGAACCATGTAGAGGGATTATTCCATTTTTAATTAAATTTTTAGTTATTCAGGTAGCCTTTAACCCTTTAGCGGCCAAAAAAAGTAAAACTTTATTTGGCGGCAGGGACAAATTTTTCCTGTTGCTATGGTAGTGTGCCTTCCCTGAGCCTGGCAGGCTTGGAGGGGTATGTGGCGGCAGGGTAGGGGTGGCGGCACAAAGCGGGGGTGGCGGCACAAAGCTCTCACCCATACCTGTCCGCAGTGGCGTAGCTACAAACCTCTGGGCCCCGATGCGGAATCTGGATGTGGCCCCCCCCCGGCAACAACAGCCCCCCTCCCCCGGCAACACCCGGCGGACGCACACACATATCAAAATCCCTATAGCCAGCTATAGGTCCCCCCAGTATAAGTAGCCAGGCATAGGTAAGCCAGTATAGTTGCCCCCGGTATAGGTGAGATAGGCAGGTGCCGCCGGTATAAGTTAGATAGATAGGTGCCCCCAGTACAGGTTAGCTAGGTGGGTGCCTCTAATATAGGTAGCCAGAATAGTTGCCCCCAGCGTAGGTTAGATAGGTAGGTGCCCCCAGTATAGGTTAGTTAGGTAGGTGCCTCCAATATAGGTAGCCAGTTTAGTTGCCACCTGTATAGGCTAGCTAGGTGCCCCCAATACAGGTTAGATAAGTAAGTGCCCCCAGTATAGGTTAGATAGGTAGGTGCGCCCCAGTATAAATTAGATTAGGTCGGTGCCCCCCAGTATAGGTTAGATTAGGTAGGTGCACCCCAGTATAGGTTAGATTAGGTAGCTTCCCCCCAGGATAGATTAGGTAGCTGCCCCCAGGATAGATTAGGTAGGTGCCCCCCAGTATAGGTTAGATTAGGTAGCTGCCCCCCAGGATAGATTAGGTAGCTGCCCCCCAGGATAGATTAGGTAGCTGCCCCCCAGTATAGGTTAGATTAGGTAGGTGCCCCCCAGTATAGGTTAGATTAGGTAGCTGCCCCCCAGGATAGATTAGGTAGCTGCCCCCCAGGATTAGGTAGCTGTCCCCCAGGATAGATTAGATTAGGTAGCTGCCCCCCAGTATAGGTTAGGTAGCTGCCCCCCAGGATAGATTAGGTAGCTGCCCCCAGGAATAGATTAGGTAGCTGCCCCCCAGGAATAGGTTAGATTAGGTAGCTGCCCCCCAGGATAGATTAGGTAGCTGCCCCCCAGGATAGATTAGGTAGCTGCCCCCCAGGATAGGGCAGGTAGGTAGGTGCCCCGATCCCATAATGGAGGGGTGGGCCGCAGCAGCGGGGAGGGCAGCCTGACCTCTCCCTCCCTTCCTCTCCCCGGGGCCCGCCCCCTCAGATGCAGAGTGAGCGGCTCACGGAAGCACTGTAGGCAGAACTCACCTCCGTCTCTCGTTCCAATCGCCGCTGGTCTCCTCCCGCTCTGCATAGATGCTGTTACACACGCAGCTTCCTGTTTAGCCGGAAGCTGCGTGTGTAACAGCATCTATGCAGAGCCAGCCAGAGAGGGGATCAGCGGCGAGTGGAACGCAGGGAGGTGAGTTCTGCCTACAGCGCTTCCGTGAGCCGCTCACTCTGCATCTGAGGGGGGGGGGGGGCCGGGGAGAGGAAGGGAGGGAGAGGTCGGGCTGCCCTCCCCGCGGCTGCGGCTCCCCCCTACCAGCGCGCACGGGCCGCATGGCCCTCCAAACGGAGATGGGCCCCCCGGGCCCCTCCCCCGCCTCCTCAGGAGCCGGGCCCGGTCGCCAAGGCGACCGCTGCGACCACGGGCCCTACGCCCTTGCCTGTCCGGACAGCTTGATCGGCTTCTTCGTCCACCACAGCAAGAATGTACTCCAGTCCCCACAGGTCTTTTCGGTTCCAATCAAGATATGACATGTGATCGGCATCCAGGAGACCGTGTCAACGTTACAGCACCACACAGTGGTGTAAGACAAGTGATGGAGATACTCTTCCAGGGTGGCGTTGTAACATTGACACGGTCTCCTGGATCCTGATCACATGTCATATCATGTGATTGGATGTAATCGGGACCTAGAAGACCTCCCGAAAGTTCAGAGCCGCTGGTGGAGGAAAAGAAGAAGCCACTCAGAGCAGGTAAATATAACTTCTTACTGCCACCCACTCGTTTGGCTGCACTAGGCAGCGAAACGAGCTATGCCGACAGAGGCTGCACCAGCAACATCACATGAAGCATTTTGTTTGAAGTTGTCATTGGGTTAATCTGTTGCATCTCCTTTAGTATGACCACTGCACCCTTTCCACTAGCGGTGAGTTTTCTATGGTTTATATATGTTTCATAGTCATAGTTGAAGGCGAGCAGGCTCATTTCTTGCTATGGTACATGTATTACAGGAAAATAGTGATTTGATAATGGGAAAGGGGATTTCGGCAGCATGGTGCTGAATCACCACAGCTGTGCATGGCTCGGCTTGGTTATGCAGCAGGGGAAATAATGGGCAAAAAGAAGAGGTTTATTGCAACCGTCAGTCAGGAGTGCCTCGGTTGATTTTAATTAATTCATTGAGGTGGTTGTGTCTAACTGTCCCTAGACTTTTTGGCACATTTTGGGCTTGTTATTTGACTTGAAGAGCTGCTGGAAGTTCAGAGCCGCTGGGGGAAGAAGAAAAAGCAGCTTTGAACTTCTGACAGGCCACCCCACTACCTGTTTGCACACTATCCCAGTTGGGCGGAGCAACAGCTGTTCAGTAAGTGCTTTTAAAAATAAAGAATACCCTGAGAATCCCCAATAAAGAGATGGGATAGTCCAAAACATGTCAGTTCTGTCAGGTTTATACTACCTACAGTACTGTAAGTGACAGCAACATAAGAAAAAAAGTAATGTATAGCACATGTTACTCTGTGAGAAATTTACAGGTACTTTTTAACCACTTCCCTACCCTGGGTTATTTCCCCTTAAAACCAAAGCAATTTTCTGCATTTCACACTCCTCCTGTTCATTAGCCAATAACTTTATCAATACTTATCACACATAAATGATCTATACCTTTTTTTTTGCCACCAATTAGGCTTTCTTTGGGTGGTACTTTTTGCTAATAATTTTATTTTGTATGCATTTTAAAGGGCATAAGGGGGAAAATGAAATAAAAAAGTAATTATTTCTCAGTTTTCAGTCATTATAGTTTAAAAATAATAAGCGCTACTGTAGATTAAACCCACACATTTGATTTTCATATTTGTCCTGGTTATTACAACATTTAAATTACGATCCTAGTACAATGCATGGTGACAATATATTATTTGGAAATAAAGGTGCATTTTTTAATTTTTTTCCTTGCTTCTCCTTATGTGGCTCTTTTGTTTATCCCCCCCCCCCCCCCCCAGTTAGCCAGATGTGCTCCTTTATATTCCCCCACCCCCCAGATTTTGCCAGGTGTGCCTTTATATCCCTACCCAGCCCCAGTTAGTCAGATGTGCCTCTGTACCCCCCACCTCAGTTAGCCAGACATGCCTGTTTATCCCCTCCACAGTTGGCCAGGTCCGTTTTTTTTATTTTCCCCCCTCCACCATGGCTAGCCAGGTGTGCCCCTTCATTTCTTCCCCTCCCTTCATGGAAAGCCAATTGTGTGCCCTTTAATACCCCCATGGATAGCCAGGTGTGAGCCCCTTTAAGACACCCCAACCCCCAAATGCCAGGTGTCGCCCCCCCCCCCCCTGCAGAGATGGGCACAGGGAGGGAGGGGGCAAGCATTAATCTCTCACCTGACCTTGTTCCATCGGCAATCATGATCCCCTCTCTGCAGTACTGCTGTCAACCTCACTATACTGAATGGATCGGGTCCCGGCTTGATGACATCCACAGGCCATGACCTGATCCAATCAGCGTAGTGAGGCTGACAGTGGAACTTCAGGAAGGGGATAACGATCATCACAGGAACAATGCAAGTAAGAGATTGTCACATTGTAATCCTCCATGCTGCCCAATCGCAGCATGGAGGAGAAGGGTTAATACAGGGGATCAAGCGGGGGGTGGGAAGATCGTAACCCCAGGAAGGGATCAATGTTTAGTGTAGTTAGGGGGAGGGAGGTTAATGAGCCCAGGGTTGTGCTAGCTCGCGTGCTGTGCTCATTAAATGAAAGTAACTTATATACATCATGATGTGTGGCTTTCAGAAGCCACTTGCAACGACGTGAATATACTGTAGTTAGGATGTAAAGTGGTTATTTATGTGTTTGAGTATTTTAAATTTTACAATTTTTCGCAATAGTGGTCCTTTAAACGTACAAATCCCCCAAGTAAGATATGACAGTTCCTTGTTTTTCTTGCTATGGGTACTCTCATATTTACGTGTCATTTAAAGTGAATGGGAAACGCATTTAAAAAAATGAGACAGATGCTTACCCAAGGAGAGGGAAGGCTCTGGGTCCTATAGAGCCTTCCCGCTCCTCTCCTGGCCCCGTCGTTCCAGTGCTGACTCGCCCGGTAGCAGTATTTGACTAAACTAGTCAAATACTGCTTTACCCAGCCAAATGAGGCTTCAGAAGTCTTCAGGGAGCCCGAGTGCTCCTGAAGAAGGGTGGTCCTGTACTGCGCCTGCGCAAGCATGCTCTCTTGCATGCTCACGCCTGTGCAGTATGGAGCTGCACGTCTTTGGGAGCACACGGCTCCCGAAGACTTCCGAATACCCTTTCAGCGGGGGATTGAATTGGGGGGGGGGGGGGGGAGAGCCAGCACAGGATAGAGAGCACCGAGAGAGGAGACAGAAGGCTCTATACAACCTAGAGCCTTCCCTCTCCTTAGGTATTTGCTTCATTTTAAAAAAAAATGCGGTTCCCATTCACTTTAAAGCCATAAGAAAGCTCCTATATGTCCCATTGGCGCTAGCTATCTATTTTCCACAAGTAAAGAAGCAAAATAAATAGTCTGCGTTACTGAACACACATTTCAGCCCTATACATGAGAGACCTGATTCTGCAGATACACAGCGAATGCAGCTTACTAGCTCTAATATCAAAGGATCAGTCTTGTATGATGGATAAAGAAAGCTTACGCATAAATCTCTACCAAATTGCCTATGGGACGAAGCTGGGTATATCAGCTAACTGTATAATTTAAAAGAAAAATATGTATATTTACATTCCAAAATTCTTATCCAAAGGGGAAAGAATGTGATCATGAGAACATACAAATGATGTGACAGTAAAAATGCTAGGCTATGACTAGTACAATCATTTAACACAGCACAATGCTATTATTAGAGTGGCAAAGAATTGTGAACTTCATTAATTAAATAAAGGAAACTTGGACTTAAAGAGGAACTCCAGTGTAAATAATGTAATAAAAAAGTGCTTCATTTTTACAATAATTATGTATAAATGATTTAGCCAGTGTTTGCCCATTGTAAAATATTTTAAATACTTGATTTACATTCTGACATTTATTACATGGGGACATTTTTACTGTTGGCAGGTGATGTTACTGTTGTGGCAGGTGATTTTACTGTTGGCAGGTGAATAGCTGTTTACAGCTGTTTCCAACTGCCAAAAAAGCATGCAGCATCCTTTTTTGGCAGTTGGAAACAGCTGTAAACAGCTATTTCCCACAATGCAGCAAGGTTCACAGACAGGAAACTGCTAAGAGTACATACTCAGAGTTTCTTGTGTGAGGGGTTTCACACCAATATCAGCCATACAGCACCCCCTGATGGTCTGTTTGTGAAAAGGAATAGATTTCTCATGTAAAAGGGGGTATCAGCTACTGATTGGGATAAAGTTCAATTCTTGGTCGGAGTTTCTCTTTAAAGCATGCTTCAGATTAATGTAACACTGCATCATGGAGTTACAGTTATGCTTAGCACAGTATATTTCCACTGCCATTCCTTTCCCATAGATGATGCCATCATGGTAGCTGCCATCTTGCTTGAAGTGTCAGTTCTTTGTGCAGCAGCCTGAAAAAACCCCTATGAAATATTGCAAAGTTAACTCATCTTGTCACATGAAGCAGATGTCAGTCATAGAGAAGTCTTTTTTATCATTTATTTATATAGAGGAAGTCTGGGAAAAAGCTAAAACGGTTGTAACAGAATTTGAGTGCATATACTGAGAACTGCCTCTTTTTAACCAGCGCATACTTTGTATGAAGTTTTTGTTTTTTTACTTTCAGAAGTTTTTTTCCCCCCCCTTAGTCTATAGTTGAGATGTTCATATGCAAATTTCTTTCATAACACAAGATATAGAAGCAATATTTTTTGTTTATCAAGAGATAATAGGGTATATTCACTAAATAATGGTAAAATCACACAAGGTGATGCTGGTTTCGGAACTTTTGGTCTGGTGCCTGGATTCTTTCCACCTCTAATGCTCTATTGATTGCTACTAGGGATGATCAATGAGATGCAAATACATCTGAGTTAATGCAAATGTATGAAAACTTTTATGCAAATATATGCAGTTTGAAAATGGACCTATCAATTTAAACCCAGGTTGCCACAACCAGCCTCTGTGCCCTACTAACTTTATTAAATCCCACCTCGAGTTCTCTTTAAGGCGTAAGTGGTAATCAGTACCTTTACCACTAAATTCATTTGTTCGGCAAACTTTAGAACCATTGGAGCAGATTTATCAAAGTCAGTGAAGGTGAACTGGAGAAAGTCTGTACCGAAGTGGAGCAGATGTTCAAAGCCGCCAATCAGAATCCCTGATCTGGACATGTGCTCCATTTTTACACCAATTCTGCTTCAGGTTTCCTTGCTCTGGTTTTGATAAGTCCGTCCCTATACCTTCTCCTACATAGCAACACATGCATCTCATATTTGTGTTAGAAAAGCACAACACAACTGAGCAATACTCTTTTCTTAGGCTTGAAATGCATTAACCTTTATATTCGTAACACGATCAGAGAAAGCTTTTACTTATAAATAGCTGCTAAAGACTCAAAATGTTACACTCCTGAACTGATCTATAAGAGCGTGCACAGAAAGTTTAAGAACGGCCGCCAATTCTTTTGGTCATTTAATAGGGAGGTTTTGCTTTGATCTCTTTGATATTCTTCACTTCCCATTCAGCGCGGTCTGCAAGCAGGAAGCCAAAGACATGAAGCCTTTGCATTCTATTCATATTTTTGCAAAAATGGTGATGGTTCTATTTTAATAAAAGTGACAGTTAACTATTGCAGTAAGGATAACAAAGACAACCGCTGCGGCCCAAAGAGAAGCTTTTATCGCATTATGTTGAGAATATGTAATATGGCCAGTGTCACAAGAAATAAAATTAATGGCACCTAGGGCCTTTTAACAAGAAGTTATTGCTACAGTTGTCATTCTAATGTACGGAATCCCACGGTGAGCATTTGATGGAAATGACTGAAAACTCCAGATGCATAAACACAAGCAAAATGCGGTTATTTGAATGGTCTCTGTGACATCTAAAGGCTCAGATCACAGAAACCAGAAAAGTTCTACGTCTAGCTTGTATTATACAGTAAAAATATCTTATCTCCTGGCTTTCCTTTTAATCCTTTTGGAGGCTTGATGAGTGCGAAATTATTCATTTAAATACCACTGCCACCAGCTTTTAACTATAATATAATGATAATTAAGCTTTTTTTTCTAAGCACGGTTTGGTGCTGATGCAGCTGCCTGAAGCCTTGACATTTATTGAGTGCAAAGTAGTCATTTATTGTCCTTAGTGTACTCAAAAGTCATCTTCATTATCCAGTGAATCTGAAATACAGAACAAATATATCAACCACTGAGACTCTATACAGTCTCGGATATGAGAGTGCCTTAATTAAACGCACTTTCTGAATGCAAGGAGATGGAGATATGTTTCCCTTTGGCATTCTTACTCTTATATTGACTGTGTTCGCTTTTATATTAATTCCTTTATTGTCAATTCATCGACTGACAACCAACGTACAAAGCTGTCTCTGTCGTTACTGGATATTCCTGTTGATGTTGCTTGTCATATCAATTAACACGATGCAGTTATTTTAATTAAACTAAGTAGCCTTGGAAATCCCATGAGCCTTTGGGGGAGGAAGAGAAAGAACTCATACCAGGAAACCTTGAAGCTCATAAAAGGTTTGTAAAAGGTCTGATGAGTGTTTCTATAGAGAATAAAAAATCAGCTTGGCTCAAAATGAAACAAATATACATGAACACATATTAGATAAGGTTTCACATACCTCTCATAAAGTGTTTGTATTTATAGAGGAATAGGATTAGTCAGATAGATATAGAAGGCAACGCAGGGAAGTATCAAATATTTAGTACTAAACATTTCGTCTTGTGCGCTTATTTTCACCAGCATATATTGTGTATGTCTGAACATTCGCTGCCCTCAAGTTAATCTTCAAAGACCTCTGCAAGGATTTATAGAAGTCCATTATTACTGCAGAAGTCTTTTCAGGCCCTTCTTTTCCCATAAACTGGCCACATAATGAGGACAACCCTGACTTGACGACCAGGAATAAAAATCAAAGATGTGGATGATATAAAGCCTTGTACTTCAGCAAGGATTTCCTTGAAACATGACCTGTTATTTGTTCCTGCTCAGGTACCTTGAAATCCAATAAACGACAAAGATATAAGAAATCAAGCAACTCGTAAATGTCTAATACATGAAATACTTTATGTCAAGAGATTAGTAATGCTGTTTGTAAATGTGAATGTACAAGTACATTCAGTAAAGGGCAGCTTTACATTAACTGATGGCCAGCATAGTACAATACTCTATAGGGATAATGTCTTCAATATGCAGATGCAGTCATTGGATAAGAATGGATCACATACTTTTTCAAAAATAAGTCAGTATACATGTACACAAAGCACGTACATTATGAAAACCAAAAGAAACGGGCATATTTCCCTTCAACAACTTATGGTGCTCTATGCAATAATTGTCCTGTGCCTTAGTTGCACAATAGTCTCATAAAATGTCCATCTAAGAAGATTTATCCAGGGGAAACAAACCACAAACTAAACACTAGGATGAACTATCACAAGTTTAACTTGAACCATCACAAGTTTAACATCAGTGAGCATCATAGGGATGTCCCAATGTGACAGCAATTCTCCAAATCCAGCAACAGCATGCAGCATATGAAAGTTCTTCTGCTCAAAGGAATTTCAGATCTGGATGATCAAGGAAAATTTCAAAATACAAATTTATGAAAACATTTAATATGCTGAAAGAGGGCACGGATCTTGAAGTTGGCATCCTTGTAGAATAATTTAGTTTGAATTTACTGACTTTATCTATCTGGACTCCTGATGTTCTAGGAGATACTTCTGTAACCATAACCAACATATTTCCAGCTCATTTACACTTTCTGTAATTAGAGTGGGCATATGCATACAAGAGAGGCAGGGGCGTAGCAATAGGGGTAGCAGCGGTAGCGACCGCATCGGGGCCCTTGGACCAGAGGGGCCCCAAAGGGCCCTCCCTCAATTGCAGTATTAGCGCTCTATTGGTCCTGTGCTGGTAATAATCACTTCTATAGACACTTTGAATAGTGGTAATCATTAACAAACTGTTCCCCATCCCCTTCTTGCACCTCTGACACTGTAGTTGCCATTGGCAGGTTTTGGTGCGCCATATCAATTGTTATGTATAGAGTGCTTGGGGGGCCCCATTGTAAAACTTGCATCGGGGCCCACAGCTCCAAAGCTACGCCACTGAAGAGAGGAAAAAGTTCCTTGAAAACAGAACCAGTCTGGTATGAAAATAAGCAGTACATTTGTATTAAATTATTTAATCACATATAAAAACAATAAAAATCGCCGTTGATGAGGGTCAAGGATGGCTATAATTATGTATAAATATCAATAATATAGGTGAATGTCATAAAACCAACTCCCGAACAGCATGTCTATACAGTATGACCAATAATGGACCAACAGTAATAAACCACTACACAATTCCACATAATAAAGTGCATAACAGCCAATGGAAAAGATAAAATGCAATTGTAAAAATGTTATGCAATGTTACATGCTGGCAAATTCCATATAAACCAATTCATAGTGCAATATCTGTAATAAACAGAAAAAATGCCAGCCTGCAAATACATGAAAGCATGGACCTCCAAGCAATAAATAATGAGGAGCTGAATGAACCCGGTGAAGTAGTAAGTACTGAAAAAAGTGCATATTTGAAGGAGGCCGAAGAGAAGAAAAAGCCACCCAGAGCCTTGATGCACGTTGCGGAACACCCTCCACTTTTTAGAGAGGTTCTCTATGGTGAAATGCAATCCAGCCACGCACGGCTTCAAAACAGTAGCACAAAAAAGTCTGCTCCACCAAGCTTTTTACAAATCCTGTGTACCCTATTGGTCCCTTGTGCTGGGTAGACCTTTATTGGAAAACCACAGCAGGCCAGAGACAGGTTTCTCTTGGCAACTTTAGTTATTTTTAACTTTTCTGTTTAGTACATCATGGCAGTCTGAGCTGACAAACACACACACAATTTGGCCCCCTATCGACACCCCTGTCTGGACGTGTTGTCCAAGGATTTTGGGAACCACCCCACCCTGCTATTGAGAATTCCCACTAGAACCAGCCCCAGTCATTTTTTTCTAAACTTGCAAAAAATTCCTGAGGAGAGCTTGAGGGTAATAACGTGAACTGTCACCCTTAAAGGGGAGCCTACTCTGCAACTTCTCCAATTTTTTAAGGGGGGATAAGGGAATCATATGTGGTTGTTGGATAGGTGTAGACCTTTATGCGGTGTGGCTGGATAGTGAACTGGTTAAGGGCTCTGCCTCTGACATGGGAGACCAGGGTTCGAATCTTGGCTCTGCCTGTTCAGTAAGCTAGCACCTATTCAGCAAGAACCTTAGGCAAGTCTCCCTAACACTGCTACTGCCTATAGAGCGCGTCCTAGTGGCTGCAGCTCTGGCGCTTTGAGTCCGCCAGGAGAAAAGCGCAATATAAGTGTTTGTCTTTGTCTTTTTTTGTCTTTTTGTTTATATGGAATTTTTGAATTAAGAGAGAACTGTTAAGTAGACTACCTTGGCTTTTTAGTTTTTGTATTTTTTTCCAAACAACAAGTAAAGATTTCAGCCTCGTTCACATTAGGCAACGCATATGAGCGTGCGTTTAGGACACAACAAGCCCAATTGCACTGCCATCTGCGTTGCTGTGCCTTGCGCTGCTGATCCCATTCATTACAGTGAATGGGAATAACGTTGCACTTTGCCAAAAATACGTACTGCTGCACAGCATGCATAGTCTGAACGCCAAAAGTGCTGTCTCTGGTGTTCTTGCTGATCACACACAATACGCGCTGCCGAAATGCACTTGGCAGCGCGTATAGTGTGGCAGAGGAGGCAGGAAAACAAAGGAAGACCGGCACTGCTGAAAGCTGTATTTAATGAAGATTCGTTGATTGTAGTGCATATATACACATGCAGTAAAACAGGCAACTTGCACTGCAGGTAGAAAAAAAAAGTATAAAATAACAGGTGGGATACCTTATGGTGCGGTGGGTGCTGGGTGGTTTAAGCCTGAGGGCCGTTTCGTGCATGTCTGCGCATCTACGGAGGCTGCGTATAGTGTGAATAAGGCATTAGGTTTCTTTACCATAATGACAGTGATCTAGCTTGACCTTAAAGAGGAACTATACTGAATATAACTTAATAAATAAAGTTGCTTATTGTTAATAATATTTATGTATAACATATTCTCTTTTCTTTCTCTAATTTCTCTTTTCTCTTTATTTCTTCCTTTCTTTTTCCCTTTCTCATAGCCATCAAATGAGTGTTAAAACATACATGATAAATGACATTAAAACATGACGGAGAAGATATGCTGTTTGTGAGAGCTTCTTTGATAACTACGCTAATGGCCAATACTTCCTGTAACTACAGGTAACAGCTCTAACCTTACTGATATTACAACTACGTGTATGATATTAATAACGCTGCCTTTTTATTGCCGTGTATGCTGTGTGGCGCCAGTTGTGATCTGTATATTTTTCTTCTTGTTTTGTTTTTTTGTCTTAAAAAAACAAACAAATATGTCAGTAAAATTGATCTGTTAAAAAAATGTGTCCCAGGTGGCGATATCTTTACTGCTGACAAGATGCATAACTGCGGAATGTCTATTTTATGTGTATTCTGAAGTGAGCAGAAACAACACCTGGGCCCATATGCAATTAACATTTTCCCGAGTTTTCTGCTAGGAGATAATTTTTCCTCTTCTATTTAACAGTGGTTGCCTAACAGTGGTTGCTTAAGATCAATCAATGTGTATAAGAAGTTGTTGGGTCTAATTTCCCCATAATTGAAAATACTACATCATATTGGCACTCCTGTTTTTTTTTTCTGTCTCCCTTTTCTTCCCGGTCACTGAAGTTCAATATTGAATCTCGGCACACCGGCCACCTCACACCAGGCAGTATATTTAAAGTTAACTGAAACGCTGTGAGGAAGGGGGAGCTATGCACCCTAAGAAGAAAACACAGAGACAACAGGAGCCCAAATGGTGCAGTACATCACAAAGTGTCTAAAAATGAAAATTAGGTGAAATGAACACTTACAAATGGTGTTTGCAAAGGGAGCACCCAAACACTGGAAGTAGGTGGAGATGCACAAACTCGACTCCACTTGGGTGACCAGAGAGGGTGGTGATGGTCACACTCTTAAAAAACAGCAGTAAGGTCCTGATACGTGGCACCAGCCATGTCACTCATGACCAGACTTAACCCTCACAAGGAAGGAAACAAGCACAAAATGGAGTAAGAGGCACCCAGGAGTCTATAAAACTGAGTTAAAAACAAAGGAGAAAAAGAGAAGGTGGCTCACCTCAATAATATATATATATATATATATATATATATATATATATATATATATATATATATATATATATATATATTTAATTAGCACATGCGACATGTTTTGTGAGTCGCTGCCCACTTCCTCTGGCCAATCAATAAGAGTGCTGAAGGGTTTCAAAAGTCAATTGCAGAGTACACCTCCAGGCGCTCTGCACCTGGCTTTTGAAACCCTTTGGCACTTTATTTAGCCTTAAGAAGTGGGCAGAGACCCACAAAACGCATTGCCTGTGCTTATGAAAAAAAAAAAAAATAAAAAAAAAAAAAATATATATATATATATATATATATATATATATATATATATATATATATATAGTGTGTTGCAAAAGTATTCGGCCCCCTTAACGTTTTCCACATTTGTCATATTACTGCCACAAACATGAATCAATTTTATTGGAATTCCACATGAAAGACCAATACAAAGTGGTGTACACGTGAGAAGTACAACGAAAATAATACATGGTTCCAAACATTTTTTACAAATACATAACTGCAAAGTGGTGTGTGCATAATTATTCAGCCCCCTTTGATCTGAGTGCAGTCAGTTGCCTATAGACATTGCCTGATGAGTGCTAATGACTAAATAGAGTGCACCTGTGTGTAATCTAATGTCAGTACAAGTACAGCTACTCTGTGAGGGCCTCAGAGGTTGTCTAAGAGAATATTGGGAGCAACAACACCGTGAAGTCCAAAGAACACACAAGACAGGTCCAAGACAGGTCAGGGATCAAGTTATTGAGAATTTTAAAGCAGGCTTAGGCTACAAAAAGATTTCCGAAGCCTTGAACATCCCAAGGAGCACTGTTCAAGCGATCATTCAGAAATGGAAGGAGTATGGCACAATTGTAAACCTACCAAGACAAGGCCATCCACCTAAACTCACAGGCCGAACAAGGAAAGCGCTGATCAGAAATGCAGTCAAGAGGCCCATGGTGACTCTGGACGAGCTGCAGAGATCTACAGCTCAGGTGGGAGACTCTGTCTATAGGACAACTATTAGTCATGCACTGTACAAAGTTGCCCTTTATGGAAGAGTGGCAAGAAGAAAGGCATTGTTAACAGAAAGCATAAGAAGTCCCATTTGCAGTGTGCCACAAGCCATGTGGGGGACACAGCAATCATGTGGAAGCAGGTGCTCTGGTCAGATGAGACCAAAATGGAACTTATTGGCCAAAATGCAAAACGCTATGTGTGGCAGAAAACTAACACTGCACATCACTCTGAACACACCATCCCCACTGTCAAATATGGTGGTGGCAGCATCATGCTCGGGGGTGCATCTCTTCAGCAGGGACAGGGAAGCTGGTCAGAGTTGATGGGAAGATGGATGGAGCCAAATACAGGGCAAACTTGGAAGAAAATCTCTTGGAGACTGCAAAAGACTTGAGACTAGGGCGGAGGTATACCTTCCAGCAGGACAATGACCCTAAACATAAAGCCAGGGCAACAATGGAATGGTTTAAAACAAAACATACCTATATGTTAGAATGGCCCAGTCAAAGTCCAGATCTAAATCCAATCGAGAATCTGTGGCAAGATCTGAAAACTGCTGTTCACAAACGCTGTCCATCTAATCTGACTGAGCTGGAGCTGTTTTGCAAAGAAGAATGGGCAAGGATTTCAGTCTCTAGATGGGCAAAGCTGGTAGAGACATACCCTAAAAGACTGGCAGCTGTAATTGCAGCAAAAGGTGGTTCTACAAAGTATTGACTCAGGGGGCCGAATAATTACGCACACCCCACTTTGCAGTTATTTATTTGTAAAAAATGTTTGGATTGATGTATGATTTTCGTTCCACTTCTCATGTGTACACCACTTTGTATTGGTCTTTCATGTGGAATTCCAATAAAATTGATGCATGTTTGTGGCAGTAATGTGACAAAATGTGGAAAACTTCAAGGGGGCTGAATACTTTTGCAACCCACTGTATATATATATATATATATATATATATATATATATATATATATATATATATATATATATATATATATATATGAATTTGCCATTATTGAGGTAAGTCACCTCCCCTTTATTCTCTTTTATATTTTTTACTCAGTTTCATACACTCCTGGATGCCTCTTGCTCCCTTTGTGAACTGAAATGCTGCACAGCAGGATCTATCTTCATTTGTCTATCTTCTCTCCTGTCCTGCAAGGTCCTATAATGACAGCTTGATCAAAAGGTGTCACATAATGCATATGACTAGGTGGCCTATGCCTAGATGCGTCCCTGAGTTTTGATACAAATAGATAAAGGTAGTGCAGCGACAGACATACACTAACACAAAACTCTGTTTTGGGCTTCTGAATATAATGAACTTTGAATATTAGAATAACATAGACTCTCTCAACTGCAGCCTACTGATTTCAAGCATAATGTTTGCATTATGAAACTTATTTTAGTTCTCTATTTATCATTTTACAATATTCTTTAGTTTTTTTTCTACTCACATTTTCATCTTGGCTAGCTCAGCACAGAAGCTCTTTTCTTTGGTGCTGATGGCAGGTGATCAAAGCTCACAAAGAGAAGCAACATTTGTTACTGGAATGAGTAAGTAAAGTTATTATGATCAAGGCATACGCTTATTTAGAAATCAGAGAGCTGTAATTGTAGTTACTCTCTAAATGAAGGTCACAAATATTTTCAGTCAATTTACATTATTATTAGTATTATTATCATCTTTAATATTTACAGACTTTGAAGAGGAACTGTAATGACATCTAGTAGAATGCCGTAAAGTATTCAGGATGCCCACTTTTATGTTAATTGGCCTGAATTCAGCTTCAGAAACGCTTCCTATATCTATATATTGCTGTATATTGTTGTGTAGCCCCGCCCTCCAAGTCCTGTCAAGCTTAGCCTCATTAGCTATGCACCATTTCCCTCCATTAACCCATAAACCCCCACCAAAATCACACCTTAAGTATGCTAGCTTGCAAAGCTGTCACTTCCCCTACTCAGCGGAGTTAGCCACAAGTGTCCCTTAACGTCCTTGGCGGTAACCTTGGCCGCGCAGGAGGTTTTCTCCGGCCCTGCTGGGCCAATTTGTTTAATTTTTTTTTTGCTGCACGCAGCTAGCACTTTGCTAGCTGCGTCAGCACACCGATCGACGCCACCCCGCGCTCCATCGCCGTTATCCGTCATGCCGCACGGCCCCCCCCAGACCCCGTGCGCTGCCTGGCCAATCAGTGCCAGGCAGCGCTGAGGGGTGGTTCGGGACTCCCAATCACGTCCCAACGTCGTCGCCCTGGGCTCGCTACATGATATAATAAAAAAAAGAAGAAAAAAACTGCTGCGCTGCCTCCTGGCGGAATTTTTTATACCGCCAGGGGGGTTAATATTGAAGGCACTTCTGGCACCCTATTACTAAGTAGCTAGAGGTGCCCCCAAATGTTAGGTAGCTAAAGATGCCCCTGACTGAAGGGAGATCTTGTCAGTGAAATTGTCGAGAGCTGGGCGAGTAACCTCTCATTTAAACTCAGCTCAGGACTCTGCATAGGGAAGGAGGGAGAGAGGCGCCCGGGGAGGGGAGTGAGCAGCCTTTCCATCATCAGGCACGTGTAGGCATTAGCCTACAGTGCCTTATGGTAAATCCGGACCTGTTGCCAGCACTAAAGATGTCACCACCTGTGATAAATTTCAGAATGTAAATCAGAGTAAGAAAAGATTTTATGATGGGCAAACACTGAATAAATAATTTTGTAAATTAAAAAAAAAGCAATTTTATTCTTTACATTATTTTCACTATAGATTTCCTTTAAAGAGACACTGAAGCGAAAAAATTATGATACAATGAATTGGTTGTGTAGTACAGATAATTACTAGAACATTAGAAGCAAAGAAAATATTTTCATATTTTTATTTTCAGTTATATATTGTTTTTTATAACATTGCATCATTCTCTAATATATGCAGTTTACACACTACTCAGCTTTCTAAATGATTTTACAGAGCAGCCCAGCAAACTTTTGACCTGTCCCCTGGCAGAGAAAAAGAAAATAGAGTGACTGACAGTTTAGATAATAAGCTTCAGAAGAGGAGCTCTCTGCGACTTTGAAAGTGGTGGAGCTCAATGGCTGTTTTGCATAGATAACAACTGGAGTTTCTCTTAACTCTTCCTGTACTGGAAACAAATATTAGACTTATGTCTCTGCTCCTAATGTTTTATTTCTTAGCTGTACTACACAACCAATTCATTATATCATATTTTCTTTTCCGCTTTAGTGTCTCTTTAAGGCAGACCTGAACTCAGAACTTCCTCTCTGCTCTAAAAGACAAGCAACAGCATAATAACCTTTGTAACGGCTGATAAAAAATCCTGCAAAACAATATGCAGTTTGTCTACTTCCTGCTTTCATGGAAGCAGACATATTGTTAATATCCTGTGTTTACAAATGATATCTCTGCCGTGGCAGGAAGCTGACACAGCTGAGGGATCAAATCACAATTTGTGCTTTGTCACAGATAAGGGGGAATTAGACAGGCTAAACTCTTTAAATACATACAGGGTGCATTTCTATATGTTTTCCTTCAGTCCTGTGCAAGAGTTCAGGTCCACTTTAATGTTTATGTTACTTTTCTGATTACTTTAGTTAAAATTTTATTTTGCAAATACTGAATATATCTAGTGCAACCATGTTATGCAGCTAGAAAACTCTTTTGAATCACAACACAAAGCCCAGCATCTCCATTCCTAGAGTCAGATCTCGTCTATAGCAGGTTCAGTGGAACGGAATTTTCTATACTAACCTAAAGAATCAGTACACATTACCTGTAACTTAACTTTGAATGTGCTAGCCTGTGTTTTTTTTTTTTTTTTTTAACAAAAACTCGACTTTCTTTCTTTTTTTCTTCTTCCATCATTTATCTGTCTCTCATCTGTAATTCTTCTGTTTTTCATCTGTAGTTCTTCATTATTTCATGTTTTAGCCAGGGGACACCAAAGCAATCCTTGGAAATCTCTTTAAATCATAGTGTTTGTTTTGACGCTTGGGATACCTACCCAAAAATCACTTTATTTGGAATTGACATGACATTTTTTACTAACTCCTGTGTAATAGGCAAACATCGTAAGCTTACTCTCTATGTGTTCTTTGGGTCCAAGGTCTTAATAGTTTCTTCATAAACTGCACTGATGAACAGGATTGTTCCAATCTAACTGCCCAATCAGATTTGCACAATTCCTTACTCTAGAGAAAATGGAGATGTTCACCTTGGAAAAGGAGATCCTCATTTCATTTCAAGAACATATAGCATCCATCACTATATGGCTGTTGAAAATATTTGTTACACCATAGCTGCCCCTTATAGTGTACATAAAAATAAAGTGGCATAGTCGCTGCAAAGGCACAACAATCATATTGACTACTGTTTAAAAGGAAACGATATTGCGCAGTAAGGCTACATATAGTCTCTAGTAAGTATATTTACACTTACTCAGCAGCACTGACTGCTATCACTGCTGGGGCTGTACTGAACCTTAGGGACCAGGCAGTGATGCAGAGGCAGTGATGCAGAGGCGTAGCTATGGGTGGGCAAGGGGGGGCACATGTCCCCGGGTGCAGCACTGTAAGGGAACGTGGAGCATGGCCACCGCACCCCCAAGTGAATGAGAGGCAGCTCTCTGGCTGCCCAAAGTGCTGCAGCTTATCTCCCTCCCTCTGCAGAGAAGTGCAGAAGTGTTAACAGCAGCAGAACAAGGGGGACACTCCTGGCTAACTATAGGGGGTAAATCTGGCTATCTAAAAGAGGGTAAGGGATGCACATCTGGCTATCTAAACAGCATTTGTGCATTTGGCTCCACCCATGACCACATCCACATTCTGATGTGTGGCCATGCTCAATTTGTCCAGAGGGGGGGGGGCACAAAAACTGTCTTTGTCCCCGGGCGCTGAAAAGCCTAGCTACGCCTCTGCAGTGATGTCACAACATCAGGAGGATACATGTCCAGTGCAGGAGGGGCATGGAGAGGTTGGGTTGATATCTGGCAAGAAAGAGGCAAGGAATGCAAAAGTGAGTGTATCTGAGTCTTTGAACCAGGATGTCTACCCAAGAATTGGGACTCACTGAACCTCAGCAGAGTCTTGTAAGTGTGAGAGGCCTGTACTGCTGAGGTGGCAAGGCTGCATACTGTACAGCCAGGGATGATTTACACAGCCTATAAACGCAAAGGACATATAAGCACAAGAGACCTGATACTTTAAATTTCTCCCCTTAACAGATGACTTGTTCTAGGCCATGACCCTTTATTCTAATGCAGACACGCAATGTATGCTAAGATATATTAACTTTAAATAAGGAAAGGTAACAGTGCCATACAGCAGCGATTACATGTGTTATATGTTACATGTGAAGTTATAGGACCAAGTAATTGGGCATAAACGAGTGTTCTTCCAAGCAAGCCCTCTGAATGTAGAAGTGAGACAGCAGGCAGATAGTAGGAGGCAGTGGAAGAGGAGTGGAGCTAGTCATATTCAGCCACCACTTTAGCTAACAGCTCTCTTTTGGCACATGCCTATTATGCCCTTTGGTAAATTCAACCCCGTGTAGAGCCTTAGCACAGGTTTGTGGTCATGCATCTCTGGGCCTGCTACAAGTGAAGTTCTACAGGTTCCACCTAGACTAACTGCTACAGAAAACCACTAGATGAGAAAAGTTTGTAGTAGAGCAAGTTGGTGTGGTGAAACGAAGATACTGAGATGCAGCCAGCATTATCCCAGCGTGCAGCACTGACGTGACCGACAGTCGGTGAGTGGCAGTGTACATGATCTTGTAAAGATCCATGTTGACTCAGGGAGGCAGAACTAGCAGCAACAGCTGGAATCTGAGTACACAGTTTGTGACACACTGTACACTGCGTGGTGCTGTCCAGCTGCTGCTGCAGTTACAGCATACTGAAATCAGGTGATGACCTATGAAAATGGTGGGAGTGGTATAATTATTATTATTTTTTTATAATTGTCAATATGAATTAAATAAAATAATCAGACTCCGACTAGTTGCAGCCTGCCCTGACCCTTGCTTGTCTGATTGTATCTTGCCTGCACTTAATTTAATTAATGAACTTGCAGTTGCCCCTAGCAACCTCCTTGCCAGTTTACAGCATTAGCCTGTCCTGACTAAAGCTAAACTGTTTGACTTGCCTTAAAACCTGTTTGGATTTAATCTAGTTAATAAACTTGCAGTTGCTTCTATCAACTAATTTCCCAATGTATTGGAGTAATACACCAGCCTTCGAAATCGGCAGGAAAAAAGAAGCCTGCACATCTAGTTCCAGACTATCACCAATAGGGCCTGGTTTCCAGTGACAAAAGCACAGGCGCTGCAATAGGCTTTCAAAGCTTAAACTTCATAGATCAAACACATAAACTGCCAATTACAAGATTTTTATTGTCTGGGTAACAGGAAAAAGACAAGGTGTTCTTAGATGTTGCAAGGCCTGTAAAGTATATTGGTATAAAACACATTTTAGTTCTTTTAGCTTCTGTGCTCTTTGCCCTACTAGCTGTCCTCACATCATAAGCTCTAGATGTATCAGTTCACAAGAGCAGCAGCAGATAGGGGAGGATACAGATATGACTTTGTGTCTCTCACACCTACTCTACACTTATCCCAGATTTCAGCGTAGAACCCAGTGGCAGCTTCAGATTGTGTGGGTGGCACAACAACTAGCTGGTGGGGCCCACTGTGGCACATGACAAGAAACATATATACCCAGCAATAAAATATTCAAGTATGTAAAGTATATTCAACAGATATTACATGCCATGCACCATGCAGCCTTGTACACTTTTAATGGTGGTGGGAGGGAACTACACATTGGGAACCCACTGCCCTGCAAGGCAGCAATTAAAGGGCTGGGAAGAATCAGCGCAAGAGCATTATTTTTCTTCCCCTTGCCTGCAGTCAGAACCAGATTAACACAGGGCCCCATGAAGAGCAATGAATTTCCAGCCTCCCAGGTTGAAAGGGTGCTCAAGCAAGTTGGAAGATCTCAGTCAGTCCGATGGGCGACTGGAGACTGCAATTTATTATATTGTCATGGAGGGAGCTTGTCTTTTATCTACAGGCCACACCAATGTGTTTGTGATCACCAGATACCAGAATAAAGCATCTGGGTTCCCCATACACCAGAATTAAATAGTCACTTTGCCCCCCAGATATTTTAATCTATTATTCACATGCCTGCAGGCACTAGGCTATAGGGAGCCAGATGTGCCCCTAGAATTAGGGAGCCCTCCTCCCAAGTAAACAGTATGTATGTAGCCAGATGTGCCACCCCCCCTTCCCAAATATTAAGTAGACCCCTCCCAAACATAGATAGCCATACGTGCACCCAATAGTAGGTCTCCCTCTCCCCAGTATAGGAACCCATGTGTGCCCAAGTGATTAGATTCCCCCTGCTCAGTGTAGGTAGTGAGATGTGTCCCCAATATAAAGTAGCCTCCTCACTAGCATAGCTAGCCATATGTTCCCCCAGGGAAGGGTATTAAGTAAGTAACCCCTCCCCAGTGTAGTAAGGGGGTGTCCGGTATGACAAGGTCAGCGGAGAAAAAAAGACAGAGAATCAGACCAGGGTAGTATTTACAGAAAAAGGAAAATCCTGTAAATATACAATAGTACTGTAAGCGCCGCCGGCGCACCTCAGATGCGGAATGCCGAGACCCGAGCTAACCTGGGGCATTCTGAGCAGACACAGAAGTACTGCGCCTGCACCGAACACTCAAGGCTACAGGAGAGTGACTATGAACAGCGCAGCCGTGCACTTGAGCAGGCGCAGAAGACCTCTGCAATGGTGAGGACACTGGGCCACTGGCTGGGAGCAGAGCTGTGGTGAGTGACAGGCTGCCAGGGGCTGGAGGAAGCCCCAGGTAAGTAGAGCTTGTTTTTTTTTTGTTTTTTTTTTTTTACCCCAGATGTGTCCTTTAACCACTTCAGGTTGTGGGGTATTTCCCCCTTAACCACTTGAGGACCACAGTCTTTCTACCCCTTAAGGACCAGGCACTTTTTTTCCATTCAGACCACTGCAGCTTTCACGGTTTATTGCTCGCTCATACAACCTACCACCTAAATGAATTTTGGCTCCTTTTCTTGTCACTAATAAAGCTTTCTTTTGGTGCTATTTGATTGCTCCTGCGATTTTTACTTTTTATTATATTCAGCAAAAAAGACATGAATTTTGGCAAAAAAATGATTTTTTTAACTTTCTGTGCTGACATTTTTCAAATAAAGTAAAATTTCTGTATACATGCAGCACGAAAAATGTGGACAAACATGTTTTTGATAAAAAAAAAAACCCATTCAGTGTATATTTATTGGTTTGGGTAAAAGTTATAGCGTTTACAAACTATGGTGCAAAAAGTGAATTTTCCCATTTTCAAGCATCTATGACTTTTCTGACCCCCTGTCATGTTTCATGAGGGGCTAGAATTCCAGGATAGTATAAATACCCCCCAAATGACCCCATTTTGGAAAGAAGACATCCCAAAGTATTCACTGAGAGGCATAGTGAGTTCATAGAAGATATTATTTTTTGTCACAAGTAAGCGGAAAATGACACTTTGTGACAAAAAAAAAAAAAAAAAAAGTTTCCATTTCTGCTAACTTGCGACAAAAAAAAAATGAAATCTGCCACGGACTCACCATGCCCCTCTCTGAATACCTTGAAGTGTCTACTTTCCAAAATGGGGTCATTTGTGGGGTGTGTTCACTGTCCTGGCATTTTGGGGGGTGCTAAATTGTAAGCACTCCTGTAAAGCCTAAAGGTGCTCATTGGACTTTGGACCCCTTAGCGCAGTTAGGCTGCAAAAAGTGCCACACATGTGGTATTGCCATACTCAGTAGAAGTACTATAATGTGTTTTGGGGTGTATTTTTACACATACCCATGCTGGGTGGGAGAAATATCTCCGTGAATGACAATGTTTTCCTTTTTTTTACACACAATTGTCCATTTACAGAGTTATTTCTCCCACCCAGCATGGGTATGTGTAAAAATACACCACAAAACACATTATACTACTTCTCCTGAGTACGGCGATACCACATGTGTGGCACTTTTTTGCACCCTAACTGCGCTAAAGGGCCCAAAGTCCAATGAGTACCTTTAGGATTTCACAGGTCATTTTGCGACATTTGGTTTCAAGACTACTCCTCATGGTTTAGGGCCCCTAAAATGCCAGGGCAGTATAGGAACCCCACAAATGACCCCATTTTAGAAAGAAGACACCCCAAGGTATTCCGTTAGGAGTATGGTGAGTTCATAGAAGATTTTATTTTTTGTCACAAGTTAGCGGAACATGACACTTTGTGAAAAAAAAACAATTAAAATCAATTTCCGCTAACTTGTGACAAAAAAATAAAAACTTCTATGAACTCACCATACTCCTAACGGAATACCTTTGGGTGTCTTCTTTCTAAAATGGGGTCATTTGTGGGGTTCCTATACAGCCCTGGCATTTTAGGGGCCCTAAACCATGAGGAGTAGTCTGGAAATCAAATTCCGCAAAATGACCTGTGAAATCCTAAAGGTACTCATTGGACTTTGGGCCCTTTAGCGCAGTTAGGGTGCAAAAAAGTGCCACACATGTGGTATCGCCGTACTCTGGAGAAGTAGTACAATGTGTTTTGGGGTGTATTTTTACACATACCCATGCTGGGTGGGAGAAATAACTCTGTAAATGGACAATTGTGTGTAAAAAAATCAAAAGATTGTCATTTACAGAAGTATTTCTCCCACCCAGCATGGGTATGTGTAAAAATACACCCCAAAACACATTATACTACTTCTCCCGAGTACGGCAATACCACATGTGTGGCACTTTTTTGCACCCTAACTGCGCTAAAGGGCCCAAAGTCCAATGAGTACCTTTAGGATTTCACAGGTCATTTTTGTTTCAAGACTACTCCTCACGGTTTAGGGCCCCTAAAATGCCAGGGCAGTATAGGAACCCCACTAATGACCCCATTTTACAAAGAAGACACCCAAAGGTATTCCGTTAGGAGTATGGTGAGTTCATAGAAGATTTTATTTTTTGCCACAAGTTAGCGGAAATTGATTTGAATTGTTTTTCTTCACAAAGTGTCATATTCCGCTAACTTGTGACAAAAAATAAAATCTTCTATGACCTCGCCATACACCTAATGGAATACCTTTGGTTGTCTCCTTTCTAGAATGGGGTCATTTGTGGGGTTCCTATACTGCCCTGGCATTTTAGGGGCCCTGAACCGTGAGGAGTAGTATTGAAACCAAATGTCGCAAAATGACCTGTGAAATCCTAAAGGTACTCATTGGACTTTGGGCCCCTTAGCGCACTTAGGGTGTAAAAAAGTGCCACACATGTGGTACCGCCGTACTCAGGAGAAGAAGTATAATGTGTTTTGGGGTGTATTTTTACACATACCCATGCTGGGTGGTAGAAATATCTCTGTACATGACAATTGTTTGATTTTTTTTACACACAATTGTCCATTTACAGAGAGATTTCTCCCACCCAGCATGGGTATGTGTAAAAATACACCCCAAAACACATTATACTACTTCTCCTGAGTACGGCGATACCACGTGTGACACTTTTTTTGCAGCCTAGGTGCGCTAAGGGGCCCAACGTCCTATTCACAGGTCATTTTGAGGCATTTGTTTTCTAGACTACTCCTCACGGTTTAGGGCCCCTAAAATGCCAGGGCAGTATAGGAACCCCACAAGTGACCCCATTTTAGAAAGAAGACACCCCAAGGTATTCCATTAGGTGTATGGCGAGGTCATAGAAGATTTTACTTTTAGTCACAAGTTAGTGAAAAATGACACTTTGTGAAAAAAAAACCAATAAAAATCAATTTCCGCTAACTTTTGACAAAAAATAAAATATTCTATGAACTCGTCATACACCTAACAGAATACCTTGGGGTGTCTTTTTTCTAAAATGGGGTCACTTGTGGGGTTCCTATACCGCCCTGGCATTTTACGGGCCCAAAACCGTGAGGAGTCTGGAAACCAAATGTCTCAAAATGACTGTTCAGGGGTATAAGCATCTGCAAATTTTGATGACAGGTGGTCTATGAGGGGCCGAATTTTGTGGAACCGGTCATAAGCAGGGTGGCCTTTTAGATGACAGGTTGTATTGGGCCTGATCTGATGGATAGAAGTGCTAGGGGGGTGACAGGAGGTGATTGATGGGTGTCTCAGGGGGTGGTTAGAGGGGAAAATAGATGCACTCAATGCACTGGGGAGGTGATCGGAAGGGGGTCTGAGGGGGATCTGAGGGTTTGGCCGAGTGATCAGGAGCCCACACGGGGCAAATTAGGGCCTGATCTGATGGGTAGGTGTGCTAGAGGGTGACAGGTAGTGACAGGAGGTGATTGATGGGTGTCTCAAGGTGTGATTAGTGGGGGGAATAGATGCAAGTAATGCAATGGCGAGGTGATCAGGGCTGGGGTCTGAGGGTGTGGGCGGGTGATTGGGTGCCCTAGGGGCAGATGGGGGTCTAATCTGATGGGTAGCAGTGACAGGGGGTGATTGATGGGTAATTAGTGCTTGTTTAGAGGAGAGAACAGATGCAATGCACTTGGGAGGTGATCTGACTGCGGGTCTGCAGGCGATCGGATGGTGTGGGTGGGTGATCAGATTGCCCGCAAGGGGCAGGTTAGGGACTGATTGATGGGTGGCAGTGACAGGGGGTGATTGATGGGTGGCAATGACAGGGGCTGATTGATGGGTGGCAGTGACAGGGGGTGATTGATGGGTGATAGGTGATTGGCAGGTGATTGACAGGTGATCAGTGGGTTATTACAGGGGAGAACAGATGTAATTAATGCACTGGTGAATTGATAAGGGGGGGTCAGAGGGCAATCTGAGCGTGTTGGCGGGTGATTGGGTGCCCGCAAGGGGCAGATTAGGGTCTGATCTGATAGGTAAAAGTGACAGGTGGTGATAGGGGGTGATTGATGGGTAATTAGTGGGTGTTTAGAGGAGAGAATAGATGTAAACAATGGATTTGGGAGGTGATCTGATGTCGGATCTGCGGGCGATCTATTGGTGTGGGTGAGTGATCAGATTGCCCGCAAGGGGCAGGTTAGGGGCTGATTGATGGGTGGCAGTGACAGGGGGTGACAGGGGGTGATTGATGGGTGATAGGTGATTGACAGGTGATCAGTGGGTTATTACAGGGAAGAACAGATGTAATTAATGCACTGGCGAATTGATAAGGGGGGGTCTGAGGGCAATCTGAGCGTGTGGGCGGGTGATTGGGTGCCCGCAAGGGGCAGATTAGGGTCTGATCTGATAGGTAACAGTGACAGGTGGTGATAGGGGGTGATTGATGGGTGATTAGTGGGTGTTTAGAGGAGAGAATAGATGTAAACAATGGATTTGGGAGGTGATCTGATGTCGGATCTGCGGGCGATCTATTGGTGTGGGTGGGTGATCAGATTGCCCGCAAGGGGCAGGTTAGGGGCTGATTGATGGGTGGCAGTGACAGGGGGTGACAGGGGGTGATTGATGGGTGATAGGTGATTGACAGGTGATCAGTGGGTTATTACAGGGAAGAACAGATGTAATTAATGCACTGGCGAATTGATAAGGGGGGGTCAGAGGGCAATCTGAGCGTGTTGGCGGGTGATTGGGTGCCCGCAAGGGGCAGATTAGGGTCTGATCTGATAGGTAAAAGTGGCAGGTGGTGATAGGGGGTGATTGATGGGTGATTGATGGGTAATTAGTGGGTGTTTAGAGGAGAGAATAGATGTAAACAATGGATTTGGGAGGTGATCTGATATCGGATCTGCGGGCGATCTATTGGTGTGGGTGGGTGATCAGATTGCCCGCAAGGGGCAGGTTAGGGGCTGATTGTTGGGTGGCAGTGACAGGGGGTGATTGATGGGTGATTGATGGGTGATTGATGGGTGATTGACAGGTGATTGACAGGTTATCAGGGGGGATAGATGCATACAGTACACAGGGGGGGGGTCTGGGGGGGGGTCCTGGGGAGAATCTGAGGGGTGGGGGGTGATCAGGAGGGGGCAGGGGGCAGGGGGGGGGATAAAAAAAAATAGCGTTGACAGATAGTGACAGGGAGTGATTGATGGGTTATTAGGGGGGTGATTGGGTGCAAACAGGGGTCTGGGGGGTGGGCAGGGGGGGGTCTGAGGGGTGCTGTAGGCGATCAGTGGGCGGGGGGGCAGATCAGTGTGTTTGGGTGCAGACTAGGGTGGCTGCAGCCTGCCCTGGTGGTCCCTCGGACACTGGGACCACCAGGGCAGGAGGCAGCCTGTATAATACACTTTGTATACATTACAAAGTGTATTATACACTTTGTAGCGGCGATCGCGGGGTTAACATCCCGCCGGCGCTTCCGTATGGCCGGCGGGATGTTACGGCGGGTGGGCGGAGCCAGTTGCCGGGGGAAGCGCGCGTCATCAATGACGTGATCGCTCCCCCGGCATAGGAAAAGGACGCAACGCCCTAAGGCGTATTGCGGTCCTTAAGGCATCCACTTTGCCGCCGCCCATGGGCTGTGGGCGGTCGGCAAGTGGTTAAAGTGAACCTCCAGACTAAAAATCTACTCAGCAGCACTGAAAAGGCTTGTTGTTTTCCCTAGCAGTTTCACAACATCAGAACTTTGTTTTTCTTAGCCAAGCCTTATTTTTAGCTGCACAGAAGAAAACTGCCCTGGCATTTTCCCCTGATGCTGTGCAATGCATGATTGGATTTCTGATGTTGTTCTGATTCTGCTGTTTTGGTGCTGTTTGAGATTCGAAGCCTAGCGTGCACAGCAGGGAGGCATGATCAGGACAGTTGGAACTGTGTCTCCTGCTCCCTGTCACCTCCTTTCAACCAAAAAGATGGCTGTCCTCGTGAAAAAGATGGCTACCCCCATGAAATCACAAACATTTGCCTGTTCTTTTAAAACAGGGTGGGTAAGAGATTATATTACCTATCTATTGTAATTAACATAAACAATGTAACTTAAGTACTTGGCGACTGCTCCACGCCAATTGACGTGAGCAGTGTGGCAGCCCCAGGACCGATTGGCGTGAACGGCTGTCTATGGGGCTAGCAAGCTGCGCGCACATCTCCTGCTTGGGGTGTGGAGCTCCATCCCGCCTTCAGTCTCTGAGCGACTGTTAGACGGCGGTTTCGCCATCTAATTACTTTGTACAGCGCTGTGATCTGCAGCGGCGCTGTACTGAGGACAGCCGTGTGACACAGCTGTCCCCCTAGCCCACAGGAGAGTGATCGGCTCTCATAGGCTGAAGCCTATGACAGCCGATCGCTTGATTGGCTGGCTGGGGGGAGGAAGGGAGGGACGGGAATGGTAAAATAAAAAAAAAAACTGTAAAATTCAATTAAAAAGAAATAAAAAATATTTACAAAAATAAATAAATGTGGGGGCGATCAGACCCCACCACCAACAGAGGAGGTTGGAATCACTTGTGTGCTGTGTTGTGCGGCCCTGCAGCTTTGTCTTAAAGCTGCAGTGGCCCAATTAAGTAAAAATAGCCGGGTCACTAGGGGGGTTTAACGCCGCGGTCCTCAAGTGGTTATTGACAGTATGTTTGTTTAGGCTGAAGTTCCCCTTTAAGATTCCTGACAAATTGGCATATCAGCTGTGTTTCTATTAGTACAGCAATAACTTTTTTCTTATCTTTGCCATCAAAGTGATACATCAATTGTTTGTTTGTTTATTTAGGACTATCTAGGCTTTGTTTGGGTAATATTTTTTCAAGTATTATTTAATTACAAAGGCAATTTATTGAGCAACATGACAAGTGCCATAGTTTTAAACCACCTCAAAATACATTATTTGGCTCGTCCTGGCTAAAATGATACCATATATACCATATTTCATAACTAGTTGGTCATGCGGTCATGTAGCATACCATTAGCGACAACCTATAATCTGTAAAAATTGCATGGTATTTCTAGGGCACACAGTTTGGGGACCCAAGTAACATATGGATGCATTGCTAGGCAACTACATGAATGATGGGGGCACGTTTGTGCATGCGCACAATCACTGCGGCAGCATTTAGTGCTTGAAGTAAGTCTTACGTCCAGGTACCTTTAGTGTAGCTAATTTGGACATGAGACTTACATCCAAGAACCAGAAGTGGTTAACCTCCATATTGAGGTAAGACTGTTCCTTTTAAACTCCCAAATTGGTAGTTTACTCTCACACTGGGGTGCCTCCTCCCACCCTGTAAAGTCCCCTCCCCAGTATAGGTAGCCATATGTGCCTACAGTTTTAGGCCCTGCCCTTCTCAGCATAGATAGTGAGGTGTGCCCACAGTATTAGTTTCCCCCCCAGCCAGATGTGCCCTAAGTATTAAGTACCCCTCTGTAACCGGGCGCACAGTACTCCTGTTAATTTGAACGCCACCATAGACTACATTGTAGTTACCAGCTATGGCGGTGCTAGGTGGGTAATTTGGGCGCTGGGTATCAGATATCTGCTCCGCCTCACGCAGTGGCATCCACTGTGGTTCTCCTTCCAAGACTACTTTTACAAAGCATCCGCTGCATTCTGCAGATATCCTGTGTTGGCACTTGGCAATTGGCATAGACATGAAGATTGGGGTTATAATCAGTTTTGGAAATCCATGGGTCGCTGTGAACTAAAATGATAAAAAAAAATAATAAAGTTACAAAAAAGATTTGCACAGCATGGTTACAGAAAGTGAATCTTTACTTTAACACACAGAAGAACCCTTCACCCCCAGCAACTATTACATTACCTTGGAAGTGGAGTCTCTTTAGGGCCTCTTAATAAACAGGTGAAAATTTGCTAAGAGATTGCCACAGGTTCTCTTAATTTAAAAGAAATCAGATTGCCACTTTTATAAAAGAGAGAGCTGGTATTTGTGTGGTGGAGATCTGTGCTTTAATCCTGTGCAATAATTTTCCTACATTTCCTAATCACAAATTCCAAATGGTCCATTTCACCAAAACAAAAATTGTCATCTGCTTCCTGTGGAACTGAATGGAGTTTGCTGATCATCACTTTTCAAAGAGACACATGACTGCAAAGTAGCAAACAGGAGTTTGAAGCAAACACAGTTCCTACAATGGCATTCTCTTAAGTTTGATTGACATACTATTATTTTATTATTATTGATTTATAAAGTGCCAACATATTCCGTGACGCTGTACAAAGTAAGAAACAAACATGGGGTACATAATAATACAGACAACGGTATACCAATACAGTGGCTTAGCTAAGGCGTTATGGGCCGCGGGGCAAGATTTACATCGGGAAAGCACTCTATACACAAAAATTGATACGGCGCACCAAAACCTGCCAAGGACAACCAGAGTGTCAGATATGCAAGAAGGGGATGGGGAACAGTTTGTTAATAATAATAATTAATATTGTTTGGTATTTATATAGCGCTGACATCTTCCGTGGCGCTGTATAGAGTATATCGTCTTGTCACTTAACTGTCCCTCTGATGGGCTCACAATCGAATCCCTACCATAGTCATAGGTCTATGTATGTATTGTGTAGTGTATGTATCATAGTCTAGGTCCAATTTCTGGGGAAGCCAATTAACTTATCTGTATGTTTTTGGATGTGGGAGGAAACTGGAGTAACCGGAGGAAACCCACACAGACACGGGGAGAACATACAAACTCCCTGCAGATGTTGACCTGGCTGGGATTCGAACCGGGGACCCATCATTGCAAGGCAAGAGGACTAACCACTATGCCACCGTGCTGCCCGATCAATTAAAGCATCTATAGAACTGATTATTACCAGCACAGGACCAATGAAAAGCTAATACTGCAATTGAGGGAGGGCCACTGGGTCCCCTCTGGCCCAAGGGCCCTGGTGTGATCACAACCTCTGCACTCCCTATTGCTACGCCACTGCACCAATATACGAAGTACAGAGTTGGTACAAAATACAGAATTGATTATTGCAGTGACCAAATTAATCTGAATAAATGTGTAACAAATTCCAAGACACAAGGGTGAGAGAGTCCTGCTCTTGTGAGCTTACAATCTAAAGGTGTGTCCCAGTATTAAGGAGACATATGTGAATCAGGACTGCTCAAGTTCGCCTGGAATCCCACGGAAAGTTCAAACACGCGCACACCCGCACGAAAACACACGCACGCATACACACTTACTTCACTTATTCTAAATAGTTTCTGACACAGAGGAAAATTCTAAATGCTTATGAAGAAGAATAATATCAATAAACATTACTGATACTTTAGAGATCAAAAAGAAAATATCATCTGTGTGCAGCAAGGGAAGACTGAGCAGTGCCTGAAAACAGAGCAAGGAGTTTAATAACTGTACCAGTTCTCGCCACTCTTGTCTCCCAGTTCTAATTACCCGTGTTTACCAGCTGATGAGTGATCCAGACAGCTGGTGCTGCTGCCTCCTCATTTGCTGGGAAGGCAGAAGATGTCCATTCCAGCCCCTCGCTAGTTAAAGCAATTCCTGCTGTAGACGCTAGGCGCTGTCCGCGGTGCTGAAGGCTTCTGGAGGTGCTGAGAAATCTAGTGGCAAGCAAGGCATCGTCTCCTAGCAAGCAGTGAAATGTAAGCCTTTCCTCACTACAGCTGATTGCAATTACACCAACAAACAACTGCCGGGCTCTCTCAAAGGAGCCACAACAAGCTATTTCTTCCCGTCCTTTTTATTTGAGTAATTGCTTTTTCCCCATCCTCTCCTCGCCAAGCACTTCCAACAACCGGTGCTTCTTTCAATGTAGCTCGATCTCCACACCGTGATCAGTGCACGTTTCTGCTTCCAAAGTGTTAAGGCAAAAAAAATCTCTCAAACAGAAGAAGGTCGCTGACAGAGAGAAAGAGAACAGGCTGTTTAAAGGGACTGCTCGGAGTAATAAGGAGATTACCCTAAGAACATGTATGCGGTGTGCTTTATGTTAACAGCTGTGGTGCAAATCCATTGTCAAGGTAAGGACCCTCTCGGTTGTTTTTATACATTGCTGCTGAATTATGCCTGTCAAGTAGCCTTTCAATTTGTCATTGTTGAGAACCACGCTTCTTTTGTTTAATAGAGGTCAGTTCATTCCTGATTCGCTATCAGAGAATTCACACTCTTTCCTTAAATAATTCACCATACAGCTGGCTTCATTCACTGTAGGGCTTGCTGCAGTCAACTCAAGTTTTTCTTGTTTATTTGTGGACGTCTCAATGATTGCCTTAGTGCCATTAATATGCCTGACTAATGGCTTTCAGAGGCTCACCCTGAGATTAAACTGAAAAAAATAGGATTCCACTAGATGTCTGTGTCCTTGACAGATATTTCTATTCTAAAAGTAAAGTGCCTGGGGTATCTCATAATTACTTCTTTTCGATAATCTCATTTTGTGGGAAATGAAATGCCACTTAATCATTTGCCTTGAAATAATAGAATTTTTATGCTGCAATTCGCTTCAACAATGAACTCTGCTCTCACTCCAGTGCACAATTAATTAAGTTATTGGCAAATCATTTACCTCATTTGTGAAATATTACATCCTGTTTTCTAATCTATTTTTATGGGATTTCCCAAGAGAACATCTGGTGGTGGATAGAGAAAATTAGGGAAGGAAAATAATTACCAGCACAGCCCAACAGTTTAGTTTACAAACTTTGAGAGGAACCTCTTAGACTGAGGATAAAACTTCTTGTATATCTCTGAGATTATGGGAAGGCTGTGACACCTATTGGCTGACTTGACACAGAAGGTGACATGGATATCATGTTAAACCTCAGGTAGCTTTTATAGCTATTCAGCCAACTTTTCAACCTGTTCGTAGCAACCAGACATGTGAAGTTATCTTTTATGCTTGAATGTCTGCTCCGAACTGTATGAACGTGGAGTGTGACACCCATTAGTTGACTTAACACCCCAAAGAGGGACATATATGTGATCTACTGTGGGGTCTCAATCTGTGGTATGTGAGCCTGAGAAGGTACTTTACTTGGTCTTAGAGGGTACTTGTTGCAGTGAGTTCATCATAGCAAGTTTGAGAGTTATAAAAAAAATGATATAAATCGTATATAAACAAGCCTGATCATGTATTTTAGATCATTAAAAGCACAAGGGATTGATTAGAAAGCATTCATACACAAGCATAGCCTATTCCTAACACAACTGTGTCATGGGGTGCATGAGATAATGTTATTCACAGTAGGGGTACTCCGCAAACCATCTTTTATAAAGATGTATTTGCTGTAATAATGTTTAAAAAAAAAAAAAACACTTGAATGCATCCAGGTACATTTATATGATAATGTGTATTAGGCTCAAACGTTTCAGCTTGTTCATAGCAGACAACCACCTTATTTTATTTTTATGCTAAAACTTACTCATAAAACTTTATAATCCATGATTTGGGGGGAGGGGTGCAGTACTGTACAGTTGACTTAACTCAGTGGATGACACAAATGTCACCAAAGGAGGGCATTTATATATGTTCAAACTTTTTCTGTATCTTAATGGCAACAATGCATCATATTTATCCTTTGGTTTATGCTGGCCACATAAAATTAAAGTTATTTCTGACTTTGACTGGTTATGTAGATTATATTGCATTCGCCTGCAGATCATGGGCAAAATCATGCCAAATTTCAATACTGATGAAACGCCAGTCAGTAAACACTTATTATGTTGCCATGCGATCATAGGTAATGACGAGTGGAAATATTCTAAAAAAATAAAGTGTGAACATAGTTCTTAGTACATACTATATGCAATAATAGAGTTATTTTTTTTCTATAAAAATGGTTACCTCAAGTTCCAGATGTACAGATGCAAAAGACCACTTATAAAAATACTAGGCTGTGTGGCAAAGAACAAGGCATTATCATACACGTGTTATTGATTTTTTTTTCTGCCAAGCCTTGACTAGCAAGTGGTGGTAGACGGATCTGCTAGGTGCTTTTTCCATCTCTTACTAACTGAATATATGAGTTGATTGAGCAGCACTGAAAACTTTAGCTGTGACCGAGAGAAGATTTGGTTTGATGTATCTCAGCTGCACCAGGCCAGATTAAGAATTGCAGTTTGCTTAGAAAATAACTGTCTCTGAAGTGTATTTGTTTTTAGCCCTAAATGTTAATAGGTAGAAATGCTTTCTATTTCTTCTTTTTTTCTTTTTTTAAGTTAAGTGTGCTTTTCTTGCTTGTTTTTTTCCCCATCTACTGCAACTCATTTAAAATAAAACATCCTTCAAAGCAGATATGAAGTTAGTGTCCTTCTGAAAATGTAATAACCCAAGAAAACAGTTGTCAGTCAGAATATCAGTTGTTTGTAATTTATTAGAGTCTCTGCCAGCTGAGCTTGGAAAGCTGATTATGAACACAGAGCAAAACAATTTTCTGAAAAGAAAAGCCGGGCATATTTGTTAAACCAATAAACAGGAAGCCGGTGTAATAGAATTCCCCCAAACATGATTACATTTTAGAGTCACTTGTGAAAGTGTGTATATAAATCTGGTTGGCTGTGGTTGTCCTGTTGCTAAAAGCACTTGGCAGAGCTTCCAGAGGAAGCACCGTTTATATTGTACCTTAAAATGCCTATGGCTGCAGAGCAGGGTGTAAAGTATGCTAATGTATATAGAAGCATGGCATTTATGATATGGTTTAATGTGGGAACTGTAGGCATAGGTTTTAAGAATCGGTCTTTGTCAAAGCCACGAGGACTTGCTTGACAGGTCGCTAATGTTATGTATAAAGGCTTGTTTCCCTATACGTCTTTAATGTAAATGCTGATTTCATGCCTTCTTGTCTTTTATAGCGGCCATCATCTCTAGGTTAGATTTAAAGATATCATTATTTGTGTACTTCTTGCTGTAATAAGCAACCTTTATATTGAGTGATCAAGCAAGCTGTTTAAATCAAGGCATAATAGTTAAAACTATATTGAAACTTTTGAGTTTTTGAGTTAACATTTTCTGAACCCAAAACTGGCGAGAATCTGTAAGAGCAGTATTTTGTCATATTTGATGCATTCCAGTCTTCTTTTAAGTCATCACATACATCATGATGTAATTTTAAATAACTTAATTGTATCTTCAGCACCTTCCTTATTAGAAATGTAATCACAATATGTTATGATAAGAAATAACGAGTGGCCCAGTTAATTAATGGAATCAACCTGACTGCCATTGACAGGGTAAAAATAGTCTTTCAGATTCCCTAATTGACAGTTATTGTGTAGCTGCTTCAGTGGGGCTTAATGCTTTTCTTCTTCCCAAGCAACAACATCAGAACTTATAATTACAGTTTTAAATTCTGTTATTTTGTTGTTTTTTTTAACCTTCCTAATTTTACCACTGGGGTTTAAGAAATGTAGGAAAGCTGAACACTTGTGATGTCTTTACAATAGGCTTTGCTTTTTGGGGGGTAATAGAGATTTGGACAGAATTGATCCAGGATTGCCCCAGTTTGTACTTTTGCAGACTGTTAGCAGAGCAGATTTTCAAATGCTTGCTAACTGGTTTTGTGAATGCGTGTAGAAATGTAAGGATGCCCTTTTTTGAGATGTAAGGCTTAGGCAGATGAAGACTGACCAGATGGTGACCAGCTTTTGCCTCCTGTGCTCACTCCACTGAGGCACAGGCCTTCACAGTGACGTGCAACAGTGTTATCAAGACACACCAAGACAAAAGATTGGCCTCTCTTTAGGCCTGTTTGAAATTGTGTACATGCAGGCACTGTCTAACTCAGTGATCTGCAAACTTGGCTCCCCAGCGTTTAAGGAACTACAAGTCCCACAATGCATCGCAGGAGTCTGAGAGCCACTGTCATGATTCATGAAGGCAAAAGCAATGTGGGACTGGTAGTTCCTTAACAGCTGGAGTGCCAAGTTTGCAGATCACTGGTCTAACTAATAGTGTGGGCAACTAAATCTTAAATTCAAGGCTTTTTTATTTTAAAAGTTTTGATGATTTAAATGGCATGTTGAATTGGGTCTGTATGATTAATTTTAGTTGGATACAGAGTGAAAGCTGAAATTGTCTTTCTATATCACAACATCTTGAAATATCCACAATCAAGCTATTTATAGAGGCTGTAATTATTTAAAAGTTGTCTCAGTGTTTTGTTGTGAAACTTTCAAAAAGTTGGTTAGTCTATGTAACTTGTCTGTAAAATATTTTCAGTGTGACTTGCCTGTAAAATATTTATCTGTACTGTGCCATGGAACAGATTTGCTCTAAATAAAATTATCATAATTATAACAGTACGCTATATAAAATAAAATAAACAGAAATACTGTTCAGATCAGCCAATTATACTCTTTTGATGAACATGAGAAATAATCAATACCTTATTATTATCAATTTTGTATTTTTTTTTATTTTTTAAGGAAATATAAACTTTTGTTTGCAATAACAATTACATACAGCACAACAACCTATTTATCTTAAAATGGCAATTATTTCAGGAATATAAAAGAATTGTTTTACTTTTATTGTGGAGATAGACCTCTACTGTGTAAGCTAGCTGAGCTGATTGAGCGCCTGAATAGAAAGTGGTAACTGGGCATGTCTTTACATGAACCTGTAGAATGTTTGAGAATTAAATATGGGCGTGCTATTCACCAACAGTGTACTGCTGACATAGTTACAAGTAAGCATATTTTAAAGGGAACCTAAAACAAGAGGTATATAGAGGCTGCCATATTTATTTCCTTTTGAACAATACCAGTTGCCTGGCAGTCCTGGTGATCTCTTTAGCAGGCAGTAGTGTCAGACTTGCTGAGAGGCTAATCTTGTAGGATTTTTGTCAAGAACATCTGATCTGTATGCTTGTTCAGGTTCTGCGGCTAAAAGTATTAGACCCAGAGAATCAGCAGAACAGCCAGGCAACTAGTATTATTTAAAAAATAAATATGGCAGCCTCCATAACCCTCTCATTTTAGGTTCCCTTTAAATCATCTACCAAATTTGAAAGATTATAGATGGTTTCAGATTGACTTTTAAAGGACATTTTAATAAAGTTTTCAGGAAAAGTTTGGTCTTTCTTTAAAAGTACTTGTGTAAACCAAACTATACCTATTTGATTTCAACTCCAGTTGGTCTCAACTATGCTGTTTTGAAAACCTTTAAACACCAGGTCTATACATTAAAAAGAATGAGTCTCCAACATAAATATTAATTAATTTGCATAATATTGTATCTAATTGTACAGTGATAATCAACTTTTATCCTCTTGCTCTAACTATATTATTTTTGTTCACTCCATGTAAAGTAGGAAGGAGACCTAAAGAAGTGTCTGCTTGATTGCCTTTCTCAGTTGTTCTACTTACTCTTTTGCGGATAATTGTCACATATAATTTAAAAATGCATGTGTGTTTTTCTGACAGGCTACTTTACCAGGTAACAGCTTCAGGATTTTATGTAATCAATCATTAAAGACTCAAGGCAGCTGATAAGAGCCCTCTCAAGTGAAAACAGTCTGTGTTGAATGTTCTTTTTCAAGACAACATAAATTAAAATAAATGGTTGAGACAGCTGTGCCTAATTTATAAAACTATGGCAACATTTTTGGAGTGGGGATGCAGATATTTACAAATGCCCAGTTGTCACAGAGTCTGTGAAATCTGTAAAATAAAGTCAGATTTTAAAAAGTTTAATTCTTTGAATTGTCTTTGAAATTGTAGCCTAGACATCACCCTTGTCTTGGTGACCAGGAGAATTGATGTAACAATATGACGATGTTTGTATGTATACACTAAAGTACCATTAGCTAGTGCAAGAATAAAGACTATGACTGAATTGTACTCTAACAGAGATGTGTAGGATTCTTTACTAGAGTCCGCACGTTTGGCCCAGTATATTGCCTGGCTGAACATGTACTGTAGTGCATTTCATATTAGCATACTTTTGCTTATTAGCATTTTTTTTGCTCCTCTCAATTTTTAATAAGCAAAACTGCCACATAAGAACCTGATTATATACCGTAAGCCTGCTAGAAGGCATCTGACTGATTTAATTGGGCTGGTTTACATTTAAGGATGATTCTGTCATACGTACACTGCCAGAATTCCTCAGGTGTGTGTAGCAAATGCCTCCCTGTATGTCTCCAGTAGATTTTAAGAGTCATCTAAATACACCTGCATACAGGTTCAGATCCTAATCTCTAGGAGCAGTTCAAAAAGGAGGGCCTGCTATTTGTAGCTGCAGCCAGCTTGCAAAGTGAGCAGCACCCACAATTTTAGCAGGTGCCCTTATAAACAAGACATCAGGGGTTAAAGTTAGGTGAGGATGGAGTAATAAGGTTAGGTGTGGGGGTAAAAATACGTTGCCCACCCAAAAAGGGGGTAAAGGTTAAAGTGGTCTGAAAGCCAGCATTTCTACTTTGCTCTAAAAGATTCCTTACAGCTTGAAAGCTACTATCCCAGAATTGTTTTTTAGCAGAAAATCACTGAAATGGTTAAAAAAAAGCACTTTGCCCTGCTATTCAGCTTCAATCCGCATCCAAACTGTAGATAACAGTATCTTTGTTTGCATTCCAATGTTGTTACAATGTGTGTAAACACAGTCTGACAAGTGAACAAGTGAAAGGGAGCTCTCTGTGCTTCAGACACAAACAGTTCAGAAAAGCTCATTAGAAGATGTTAATATATAATAAAAAGCAGTTTGAATAAAATGCAGTGCCAGCTTTCAGGGTAGGATAAACTACACCTTGGAAACTTGTAATTTGTAAGCAGACAATATTACTTATGCACAAAAGCAAAATTGATAACTGTATGAGTAATAAAAAGTAGGAAAACACATTTTTATTGAATGCTATGTTGGAGTTCCAGACCACTTTAAGGACCCACGGGGGGAGGGGGTGGGTTAGGCACCACTGGGGGAAGGTTAAGGATTAGGCACCACCGGAAGTAGGCGTAAAGTTCAGGCACCCCTAGCAGAGGGATCTGTGTGAGAGTATATAGAGGTTAGATCATAGTAAAGTATTGGTAAATAAATGTACCAATATTCTACTACCGATATCCTTCACCCTTTTAAACGGGTGTCTTTTTTAAATGTTTGAAATGTGTGCTGATCTCTGTGTATATATCTAATGGGAGTGTTGGTTGATGATTCTGGAAATTACAGAATCCGGAAGTCTTTCCACTGAAGTTTACCAGTTCAATCAGCCTCCCCAAAAACATGGTCTAAATGTGACCAGTTTCTGCTTATATTTGGCTTATGTCATACAGTCTGCAGTTACTAGTGATGGTCTAAACAGATCCATTGCATTTCAAATAAACCGTCTGGGTAATAGTAATCTGAATACTACTGTAGGTAAACAGCTCAGTGGTGTAAGCAAATCAAAAAAGTGTTCCACAGGTAAAAAAGCTTGTTGTTTAAAGTATCAGTGATGTACTTTACCTAGCCTTATGTTTTAAAAGTTGAGTTATATGTAAAAAAAAAAAACCTAGTTCATATTGGAGTAGTCGGTGTTATGGAGTTCTGTAAGATTTCTACAATTGAGACATTTATTTTCTTAGATATCATTGTACTGTTGATTAGTTCTGTGGTAGGTTTATGTGATTGTGTTCCATTCTGAGGTTGTGCACTATTCATCTGGCAACTAAAGCTATTATTACAGCATTTTATAAGTGAAGAAGTTGAGAGCATTGAGTTAATTGCCTAAAAGAATGTCAAGACCCTCAGTGACAAGTATTTTAAAAACTTTTGAGATCGGTCAATTGATGTTTTCTCAGTAATGGATATCAATAGGGCATGACTTCTATGTAGGTAATTTGTGTCCATAACCTCTGCAGTTTTACGACAGTTTGGAGATATGGAAGGATAAACACATTGTACGCTGTTGGGGGATCTGTAGGTTACTCATAATTGTACAATTTTACAATTGTGCATGTGCAATAAGAGGAACTACATGAAGCATTAGTTCAAAGTTTATTCACTTAGTTTACCCTCATATTACATAGATTTGGTAATATTGTACAATCAAGATTGTGCTGTTGATGGACGCCTTTATACAGCAGTCTCTAATAACATTCTACTTAAGGCCACCTAAGGCCAAATGATAATTCCTCACATTTTAAGAGATGATAAAACTTGCATTCCTCTTGGTGAATTGACTTTTCACAACACTCTATCCTTATGTTAAGGATTGAATTATCAACCTAAAGCTAGAATCCTTAAGATAAGGATTGAATTTTTATCTGCCAATTCAAAATCTACAAATATGCAGGAGTCTCTTTATGTTTTTTATAAGACTGTTTGGTGGTTCTGTCACATTTTTGGTTCAGGCTGAAGTCCCCACACCCCATTACTAAGAAACTGAGAAAAAGTAGAGGGTTTTGTTTTTTGTTTTTTTTTAATGCTTTTTGCAAAGGTGGAAATTGAATTTGTGGGGGGTAGGTCAAAATGTATTATGCATACGGTAGGTCTTTAAATGATCTTAATAAGATGATAAGTGTGCCTTTGGGGTACAAGTACTAATGGATTTGTAATGAGATGATGTTCTCCACTAATAACAAGATGGCTCATTGTTTTTATGTTGGCTGATGACCTAAATGTCCTCAAGAACATTGTATGGGAGAATTTAGGGTAAGATGATTTATGAGAAATCGTTTCCTGAACAGCAATTAGGTTTTAGATGATTGGTAAACTTGTTGTGCCTTTTAATCAGTGCATTTAACCACCTAGCATAGAGTAATGGCACTTAACAAATATTAAGACCACAATAATTTTCATGACACAATCATTGCTAAACATTCATAATATCTGATTGAGTCTGTAAATCAATATTTTCCAGGATTATTTCAAGAATCAATATGGTCATATATAAATATGTGTAACCCAAAAGCATGGAAATATTTTAGGAGACTAGAACATGTTGGTGTTTCATTAGTGTCTTGCTAACATCAGTTGTGTGTAAATTGTTTGAAGGTATCCTGCAGGATGCTATACAAAATTATGTAGCACAGAACAGTCTTATTTCAGTTCAATAGCACGGTTTTACTAAAGACAAGTCCTGACTCACCAACATGCTCAGCTTTTATGAAGTGGTGAATAAAAATGTAGAACATGGGAAAGCTATAGATGTCGTGTACTTGGACTTTGCAAAGACTTTTGACACTGTTCCCAGGGCCGGCCCGCCCATAAGGCGGAGTGAGGCAGGTTCCTCAGGCGGCAGATGTAGGGGCGGCACCAGGCAGAAAGAGGAAGTGAGTGCGCCTGGCATTTGCCGCCTCCCGTTTTACTGCCTGGACTGGACCCCTGGGACCCTCTAGGCTGTGCACGCCAGCCCACCACCCTAGATGCGGCCTCTGAGGGAGTCCTTGCATGGCTAAGATGCCATCACGATAATGGTGTGCGCCGGGTGCGGGCGGAGGCAGAATCCGGAAGTGACTGGAGTCACGCTGCCTGCTGCCCGTCTTGAAGAGCACTGCCAGTATAATGACCTGCTGCTGCCTCCGCTCGCCAGAGCGAGATGGTTGCTCGCTGCCCCTTGCCTGCCATCACCACCGCTGACTAACTTTGCTGTCTTCTTGCTGCTGCTGGAGCCTCAGTAACTGTTTGAGCTGCTGTAGCTCCGCCCCCCAGCAGTGTTTGAATGGAGCGCGGGGCTGATGGGGAGAGAAGTGAGCTGCGTGGGACAAGGAGGGAATGAGGCCAGAGCCAGCAGGAAGCCATCTCGGAAGATCAAAGGATGCAGCTAAGCCAGCAGACTGCAGAGAGTCCGGGCAAGTGTCGGGGGAGGAGATGTGTGTGTGTGATGTGATTTGTGATGTCTCCCTTAGTTATTCTTTCACTGTGTCTGCCTTAGTGTATGTGTTTGCCCCGTGTGTGTGTGCATGAGAGTGTGTGTGCGTTTTCTCCCTTAGTCGTTCTTTCTCTCTATCCCCCCCCTCTCTTTCCCCCTTGCTGTCTCTCTCTCTCTATCCCCCCTCCCCCCTTTCTGTCTCTCTCCCTATCCCCCCTTTCTCTCTCTCTCTCCCCTCTGTCTCTCTTTGTCTCTCTCTCTCCCCTCTGTCTCTCTCTCTCTCTGTCTCTCTCTCTCTCTCCCCTCTGTCTCTCTCTCTCTCTCTCCCCTCTGTCTCTACCCCCTCTGTCTCTCTCTCTCTCTATCCCCCCCCGTCTCTCTCTATCCCCCCCCCCGTCTCTCTCTATCCCCCCCCGTCTCTCTCTACCCCCCCCCATCTCTCTCTACCCCCCCTGTCTCTCTCTCTATCCCCCCCTCTGTCTCCCTCTATCCCCCCCCCTCTGTCTCCCTCTATCCCCCCCCCCCTCTGTCTCCCTCTATCCCCCCCCCCTCTGTCTCTCTCTATCCCCCCCTCTGTCTCTCTCTATCCCCCCCCCTGTCTCTCTCTATCCCCCCCCCCCTCTGTCTCTCTCTATCCCCCCCCCCTTTGTCTCTCTCTATCCCCCCCCCTGTCTCTCTCTATCCCCCCCTCTGTCTCTCTCTATCCCCCCCCTGTCTCTCTCTATCCCCCCCTCTGTCTCTCTCTATCCCCCCCCCTGTCTCTCTCTATCCCCCCCCTCGTCTCTCTCTATCCCCCCCCCCTCTGTCTCTCTCTATCCCCCCCCCCTCTGTCTCTCTCTAAACCCCCCCTCTGTCTCTCTCTATCCCCCCCCCTCTGTCTCTCTCTATCCCCCCCTCTGTCTCTCTCTATCCCCCCCTCTGTCTCTCTCTATCCCCCCCTCTGTCTCTCTCTATCCCCCCCTCTGTCTCTCTCTATCCCCCCCTCTCTGTCTCTCTCTACCCCCCCCCTCTGTCTCTCTCTATCCCCCCCTCTGTCTCTCTCTATCCCCCCCCCCTGTCTCTCTCTATACCCCCCCTCTGTCTCTCTCTATCCCCCCCCCCCTCTGTCTCTCTCTATCCCCCCCCTCTGTCTCTCTCTATCCCCCCCCCTCTGTCTCTCTCTATCTCCCCCCCCCTCTGTCTCTCTCTATCCCCCCCTCTGTCTCTCTCTATCCCCCCCCCTCTCTCTCTATCCCCCCCCCCCTCTGTCTCTTTCTATCCCCCCCTCTGTCTCTCTCTATCCCCCCCCTCTGTCTCTCTCTATCCCCCCCCCCTCTGTCTCTCTCTATCCCCCCCCTCTGTCTCTCTCTATCCCCCCCTCTGTCTCTCTCTATCCCCCCCCTCTGTCTCTCTCTATCCCCCCCCTCTGTCTCTCTCTATCCCCCCCCTCTGTCTCTCTCTATCCCCCCCCCCCTCTGTCTCTCTCTATCCCCCCTTTGTCTCTACCCCCCTCTCTCTCTGTGTGTATCTCTCTCTCTCTCTCTCTCCCCCCTTTGTCTCTCTACCCCCCTCTGTCTCTCCCTCCCTCTCTTTGTATCTCTGTCTCTATCTCTGCCCCCTCTCTCTTCATCTCTGTAGCTCTCCCCCCTCTCTCCCTCTGTCGTCATCTCTGTCTCTCTCTCCCTCTCTTACCCTTTCTCTCTGTCTCTCTCTCTCTCTCTCTCCCCCTCTCTCTGTCGCAGGACATCATGGCCACAACCAGCTCCAACCACTCTCAGCCGCACTAACATTTGGGCGACCACTGTCAGCTCTGCCACCAACAACTCAGATCCACCAGCCCCCATGGCAGCCAGGCCGCCATCCCTGGCCCTGCTCCAGGGCAGCCACCCTCCACCTAGTCAGCCACTATTTAAATATCACTCCAGGCCCCCCAGACTAGCACCTACTTGACACTATACCTGGCTACCCTATACAGGGGGCACCTATACCTGGCTACCCTAACTACCTCCTAACTACCTATACTAAGGGTGAAAATTGTGCTGTGTGCTCATTCCAAATGGGGGGGGGGGGGGGGGGGGCGCATGCTCACAAGTTTGCCTCAGGCAGCAGAAAGTCCAGGACCAGCCCTGACTGTTCCCCACAATAGCGTGGTGCAGAAGCTGAGGATACAGGGACTAGGAGAAATGTGTATGTGGATAGATAACTGGTTATGGGATAGAAGGCAAAGAGTGGTGGTAAGCGGAACATACTCAAAATTGGAAACTGTTAGCAGTGGAGTACCACAGGTATCGGTACTTGGTTCTATTATTTTCAATGTATTTATTAATGCTCTAGTAGACGGAATACCGAGTGATGTAGCCATCTTTGCAGATGATACAAAATGATGTAGAATTATCAACACTAACTGATAGTGACATATCACAACAGGGCCTTGACAACATGGCCATATGGGCAGGCACATGGCAGATAAAATTCAATGTTGATCAGTGTAAAGTCATGCACCTTGGATGTACTAATGGTAGATCATCATAAAAAAATAAATGGCATACAGCTGGGAACATCAGACTTGGAGAAGGACTTAGGAATACTGTTTGATAACAGGTTAGGTAATCATATACAATGCCAAGCAGTGGTAGCTAAAGCAAATAAAATTCTGGGATGCATAAAAAGGGAAATAATATCACAAGATGCTAGTATACTACTACTCCCTCTGTATAAATCACTTGTGAGGTCACATCTGTAGTATGGAATACTGTTTTGAGCACCACGCTATAGAAAGGACATTGACCTTCTGGAACGGGTACAATGACGGGCAACAAAACTAATCGGAGGGATGGAAGATCTCACTTACCAAGAAAGGTTGGACAAACTGGGCTTATTTAGCTTGGAAAAAAGGCAACTGAAAGGTGACCTGATTAACATATATCTTTTAGAGGGTAATATAAAAGCTTGGCAGATGAGCTTTTTGTCCCAAGGGTTGTATGACGGACAAAGGGACATGATTTGCATGTGGCGTATAAAAGTTTTTGCCATCTATTTAGAAAGGGGTCCTTGTAACTGAGAGTGGTTCAAATCTGGAACATCTTACTTCAGGAAGTAGTTACGCTTAACTCTATATCTGCATTTAAAGTAGCTTTGGATGCTTTCCCTGCATAGAAGGGCATATATGGCTATAATTATTAGGTAATTCCAGGAAGAGTTGATTCAGGGATTTATCTGACTGCCATCTGGAGTTGGGAAGGAATTTTTCCCTTTCAAGGCTAGTTGGCCCTCGCCTTGTAAGGTTTTTTTGCCTTCCCCGGATCAAACGGGATATGTACAGGTTCAGGATGGCATTTTAATTTTTTTAATTTATTTATTGTTATTTTATTTATTTATTTATTTTCTGGTTGGACTTGGTGGATGAATGTCTTTTTTTCAACCAAACTAACTGTGTAACTATGTAATATCCTTCAGACTACCAAAGAATTAGGCATCATGTACACTCAAGGCTGACTGGATTGTGCATGAGTATAAGTCCTTGTCAGCTTTTTTCTGGCAGTTCAGCCTTCCTTTCACTGATGTTTTAAAGCATAGGTTTTTGAAAATCAGGAAGACAGTTGTTTTGGTTCAGAAAATAACAAAATCCCTTTGGACTCATGTGACCTTTTTTTTCATGTTTGCTTTTGGAGATGTGGTAAGACATTATTGTTGAACTTATCCAAGAAGAATTTATAAGCTAGGGTAGCCCCATTCATAGCTTGACAGATGTTATTTGAGTGAACGGTGAAGATGGATTCGGGATAGCATTATTTTAAGTAATAACTTTACTATAGTGGGTGAAGTAGTGATAGTGTTGTGACGCAGTGATCTTTCTTGACCCCACTCCTGAGACATAAATGGCTGAAGCAGCCATGTTTTTGGTCCCAAGATTCACAGTCATAGCCATTGCACAACACATTGCACACAGTCAACTAAGGCTTGGAATGAATGCGCAAAGTATGATGCTGCAACAGAAGTCATAATTTGCATAATATTTCAGGAGCTGAACTCCCTGGAACTAGGGATGGTTGAGACTTGCCAAAATGTTCACAACAGGTTATACTTTTATATATGCAAAGTAGATATATTTTGTTATTTATGCGAAAATATTTTGTGCATTACACAAACATTATTTTGTGCAACCTTTAGAATTTTGCGTGGAATTCTGCGATACACAAATTCAGAACTTCAATTTGGAATTGTGAAATTTGTGTGAATTCTGCGATATCTGTGCTCTCATCCATCACTGGAACAACTTATCATTTTGACAGGCAGATATCTTCTGATTGCATGTTGTATATTTTCATTACATTCTCAGCCTGCATCTGTTTTTTTGGCAGGTGTTGTGGCAGGTGTATTTAGGTAACAAGTAATCAGGAACTGCTAGAGTGTGTGGGGTTATTCTATGTTATTGTGGCTGGATTGGGTACTAGTTAAGGGCTCTGCTGCTTACTCAGGGGAAAGACCAGGGTTCATACCTTGACTCTTCCTGTTCAGTAAGCCAGCACCTACTTGGTAAGAGACCTTGGGCAATACTCCCTAACACTGCTGCTGCCTATAGAGCGTGTCCTAGTGACTGCAGTTCTGGTGCTTTGAGTCCACCAGGAGAAAAGAGTGATATAAAAGTTCTGTGTCTGTGTCTTGCTTTGCATCCTGTCTGTATTTCTGCAAAAGAAGTCTCCAAGTTACCCCCATACCAGCCAATCATACCCCAGAAAGTAATTTCCCAAAGCAAGTATGAAACAAATGGTATAATCAGACTGATTGCTATGCCCATCACAGTCACTCTTGCTAAATAAAGCCTAAAGTGTTCATGTATGAAAACACAGCCACAGTTTTTCCTATTTCTCATTAACCGGTATCTACTTCAGGAAAATTCCAAGTTTCCTCAGCACTCTCTGCTCGTCACATGGATCATTTTCCCAGATGGTGATAGTTTAAATGGGTTACACTGGCTCCTGCACGTGTCCTGATTTAACTGCATTTATTTTGCTTTACCTGCTGCTTAAAGTACTACAGACACCTGAAGCAGTATTGAAATGCTGCCCTGAGGCACTCCGAGCTAAAATGACGGAGACAGTTATTAAAGGCTGGTGTAGCAGCACAGCTTGTACTTACTGCTCTGAATCCTCCAGGGCCTGACTGCAGGCCTAATGGACCTGGAACTGAATAAAAATGATGATAGGCCTATTAACTGACTCTGCAGAATGAATTTATTTTGTTCAATTTTTTAATTCAAAACATGGAATCTAGATATTCGACTGTTAATGAGTTTTCTGTTGAGAAAGAGCTGGGTCAGATTCGGTAAAGGGTCTCTGTGGGAAGAAAAACTTTGTCCCTCTCTTGATGCCTGTTTATGCTGCCCTATATATTATCAGTGGCTCTTGCTTGTGGTGCCACCTGGCAAGAGGACGTCTCCCTCAGGGGGTCAAAGGGCAGCGGGTTAAGCTGTGCCTGCTCAAGCAGCTGCTCACGTCTTGTGTCACACACTTTATCAGACTGGAAGGGAGCAGCGTCCGTTTGTGTTGTTTTAGCAGTACGGATATCCATGCCAAAGCATGTTAAAGAGAACCTGTTGAGTATATATTCAGTAAAAACTGCATGACAAAAGGATTTTCAATTTCACAGATATAAAAAGCTGGACTAATATACAGCTATTGCAAAGGTTAGGATTAACCCCATCCTTCCTGGCTTAATTGTTTAATAGATAATAAATACATTTATAGGGTTGCTCCTGCAAGGATAATTCATAGAGATAGAGAAGTGTGGTGAATGTTCAAGGCTAATCTATTGGGGGAGCGGTATCTACAGCCACAGGGGGCCCAGAGGCAAGGAGGTTGTCAACTACCTCCCTTACTTTCAGTACAAGGCCCACTATAGAGCAGGCATTTTTGTGACTACACTAGCTATTGGGGAGTGGAAGTTCTTGCGGTCAAAGCGGGAAATTTGGGCGCTCGCTATAGTAAGAAATGTGGACGCCAACATAGGCGCCATTCTAAATAGCAGCTATAGTGTGAATCTTGGGTGCATAATACATAGCAAAATTCATACTAAGGACTGATAATGAGCAAATTTCACCAAAAAAGCCACTATTTAGAATGGCGTCTATGAGGGTGCCCCAAAATTATTGTAACAGCGGATTGGCGGCAGGGGTTAGTTAAGGTTAGGAGTGGGGCGTTTAGGTTAGGTGTGGAGGGTGATGTTTTTAAGGGTTAAGCGTAGGGGACTGTTAAGGTTAGGCATCGGAAGGGTGTTTTTAAGATTTAGGTGTGGGGGGATGGTTAAGGTTAGGTGTGGGGGGGATTAGGGCTAGGCGTGTGTGGGGGGTTAAAGGTTAGAGGTGGTGGTTAAGGTTAGGTGTGGCGGGTGTTTTTAAAGGTTAGGCATGTGGGTGGTTAAGGTTAGGTGTGGCTGGTGTTTTTAAGGGTTAGGCATGGGGGGGGGGGGTTAAAGGTTAGGCATCGGTAATGGAGGGTTCTGTGTGAGAGTGATAGGTTAAGTTGTAGAAAAATATCAGTATGATTTTCCAATATTTTACCTTAATTCTACTAGCTGAAATTGAGCGCCCAAATTTCCTTGTGCCACTTTTTCATGCATGCACTGCAGCCCTCTTCCAACTGTTGCTCCCCATTTACAGCTACCCTTTTCCATTTGCAACTCCCTATTCTATATCCAGTTCCTCTCGGCCATAAGCAGCCCAAGGCACCAGTCTTTGTGGCCTTTTCAAAAATCTGACCATGATCATTCTTGCAAAAAGTGGCGGGAGAAATGGTGTTTACAGAAAATGGTCCGGAATTTTTTTTTGAGAGAAGACAGAGGTAACAAAATGGAATTACCTGTGCTTATTGACCTAACAACTGCTGCAGTATGAAACTGACTAATACACCCTCACCAGATTTTAACAAATATCTACAGACTGCCATAAAATGCCTGAGCCCTGCTATGCACACACATGTACAAATGCTATGTCACCAAAACTGATCAGCTAGGGTAGTTGAGAAGTGGTAACCCTACTTGTAAACTAGGGTAGTGCTAAGCATACAAGAGGAGGAATGTTGGCGCTAATAGGTACAAGGTTTATTTTGGAGCAAGCTGCTTATTTTTTCATTGTTAATTTTTATCATCTCTCTGGCTGGATTTGCAATGCTGGTTTCCTGTGTCAATGTCAGATGCAGCTAGCACAGGGGTGCCCATTAGGTAGATTGCGATCTACCGGTAGATCGCAAAGGACTTATGGTAGATCCCGACCCCACTACATTTTCCATTCAGTACATACAAGTGTGCTCCTAAAATTGTACATAGGTAGATCATTTTGACGTGCTAATTTTTTAAAGTAGCTCACAAGCCAAAAAAGTATGGGCACCTCTGAGCTAGCACTTAAAGAGGAACTTTAACCCAGGATTTAACTTCATCCAAATCAGCAGCCAATACCCCCTTTGCCTCGAGAAATTGTTAAGTTTTCTCTAATAGTGCGTCAGAGATGTCTGTGTGGATGATATTGTGGTGAAACCCCTCCTGCAGTGTGATGTCATGACCATGACCCTGACAGTTCCCTGTCTGAGAATCTCATTACATTGTGGTAAATAATGTCTGTATCCATCTGTCATACAAGCAGTATCTCCCTCTGTGCATACATATTAAAAAAGAACCTTTTAGCCTATATCACATGTTCAGTGGGTATGTTTATAGATAATAGCAGTTGGTGCTGTAAAGATAGTAGTGAAGTTGATGACATCCAGGTTTATCAAACAACATGAAAGAATTGCATGGTGGGTATCAATAATTTTTGATCTACCGGATATTCCGACGTATCAGACGACCCCCAACTTTTCCAGTTAAAATATACATTTTGGGATATACTCGCTCTATAAGACTACCCCTCTTGACTGTTGGACATTTATATATTGTACTGTATGTACTGGTGCAATACTGTATAAACAGGTACAGATACTGGTGCTGTACTGTATGCGGCACCCAGTATACAAAAACAAACCAATCACGGCAGGCGATGTACCCTACCAGCGATTGGCTGGTTGTTGTACACAAAGCCTGCTTGGATTGGTCAGCTATCCCTGTCTCCAAGACTATCAGAGCGGTAGTGTAAACATGCCTCTTTCACCCATCTGGCTCGGCCTTGTATACTACTACCTCCTTCTCTGCCTCTCAGATCTCGCACGTGCGCGCCTGCTTCGCTTCACTGCAACCCTCAGCAGCGAGATCTGAGAGGCAGAGAAGGAGGTAAGGTAATAGGATACAAGGGCAGGACATACGGGGGAAAGAGGCGTGTTTTTCTGGGAACAGCACCGCTCTCTCTATTTTTTCATACCCTGGGCATGCCAGATACCTGCAGCTTGCTCCACCCATCACTTACACCTTCCCAGTTAGGTGTCCCCTCATCTTGTCATTCGGGACCGCGTTAAGTCACTTCTTTCCAGGAATTCTGGTGAGTGGATTTTCTTCTACCATACTTGTACAACGCCACCCTTGCTGCTTTCATACGGTTTGCCGCATCCAGACATTTTTGAGCTCCTCCCTCCATATGTGATTCTCCAGTCCGGCTCGGAAGCTTCAGCACCCGCCCTATAAGAGGACACCCAGCTTATAAGATGACCCCCGACTTTTGAGAAGATTTTCCTGGGTTAAAAAGTAGTCTTATACACCAGAATATACTGTATCTTCTATTTTCTAACTTCTCACGTTGCAATGTCTCGATTGTTTTCCCCCTACTACTATCATTCGGTTCCTCTTCCTCTTTAATGGTCAGTCTTACCGCTCTGTATTTCACTGATATTCAGAGGCATCCCCAAAAAAGTGCTGAAGGTGGTAATAAAACTGAGCTCTGACATTCCAGCAGTTCAGATTCATCTGGAAGTGAAAATGTTGTGTTCCCGGGTGCCGCGTAGCATAAGGAATGTTTCCGGCAGCAGACGGCTTTGCCTAAACTCTCTGTCTATTTTGTTACATATTGCCCATTGCAGCATGCTTTGATGGATGGACTCAGGGCTTCCTAATGAGCATAGTGACAGGGTGAACTAATAAGGATAGAAAAGAGCGGCCACATTAGAAGCAAAGCCTGCTGTCGTGCTGCCTGACAGAGCTGCTCACCAGCTATAGAGCAAAACCCTCTAATCACTCACTTATGAAAGCTGTTTTTAAAGCTTTATGCCACGGTGCTTCTTTGACACAGAAACAAATTGCCAGTGCTGGTAAAAATTTGGTTGCTGATTAGATGCATTACCCCTTTAGAATCAGAACCACAACTTGAGCTTCTCTGCATGCGATAGTACTGGGCCAGCAGGGGGAGCTGTGATGTGTTACTAAAGACTCAGTGCTTGGAAAAAGCTAAAGGTCTGAGAATGCAAAACCTTTAAATATATTGAATGGTGTAATGGATTGCAGTATATCTAGTGCAATTACAGTTGGATGCTGAAAAGGTTTAATTTAAGTTGGCTGAAGATGGATGTTTGTTGTTTTTTTTAGTAGCAGTCTATAGTCTTGACCAGTGAGGTCTACCTCCTGACTGTTAGTGGTGTTCCTGGAAAATGATGGATTAAATGGCTAAGGGAAAGACAAGTAATAGAGGAATGACATGAAAATTGCTCAGCCCACCGCAAGACTGAAGATTGCTGATATTGCACTGCGGTAGTAAAAGTGGCAACTGCAAATGTCAGGATAAGCTTGGCTCCTGCTAGTCTATACAGGCAATTACATTCCGAGCACTTAGTGACAGAACCTGCATTCAGTTATAGAACAGTACTAGTCGGTTTTCCTTGCACAGTAGCACTAACAGTTACAGAATATAATTATTATTATCGTTATTGTGTGCTGACATCTTCTAGAGCACTTTACAGACTATAGGGCTTGATTCACAAAAGAGTGCTAAATGTTAGCACAGTCGTTTTCACGTGAATTTGACCGTTTTGTGTGAAATATTATCGTTTCTGCGTGAAAAATCGTGTTTGCGCGCGAAAACAATAACGATTTCGCATGGAAATTCGCATTTGCACGTGAAAACGTTTAATTGCGCGCAAAAGTTCACGATCGCGCGAAAACGTGAAAACGCCCGTGCTAAGTTAGCACTCTTTTGTGAATCAAGCCCAATATACTGTATTCATGTCACTAAGGCTTTGTACACACCTTATATTAATAGCAGTAAAAAATGGGAGAGATCATAGGTATATGCAAAAATAGAAAATTAGCTTTATTCTGACACCAAATCCAATCATGTGTAGCCAAATTAAAATCAATTAAAAGTAGCCTGTATTGAGCACACCACCTTCCGCACCTTCATCACGCACCACACACTCAGCCACCCCTATCGGTACCGGTACCAATTCAGCCGTATCTTCAGAGAGGGGGAGAGAGCTGTATGTGCACAATAATGAAGGGCAATCGGAAGCGTAGGCTCTCAGGGGTGGCTGAGTGTGTGGTGCGTGACGAAGGTGCGGAAGGTGGTGTGCTCAATACAGGCTACTTTTAATTTGGCTACACATGATTGGATTTAGTGTCACAATAAAGGTAATTTTCTATTTTTGCATATACCTATGATCTCTCCCATTTTTTACTGCTATTAATACTACATGTCATTTTTGGTGGGGCTGATCTCTCGTATTGAGGTGTGGGTATTATAATTTAAGGTGGCAGTTGAGATTGGCAAAGTCCATTTATGATTTTGTACACACCTTATGCCAGGTACACACGATGCAATTTTCTGACAGATTTACTGTCAGATCAATTCTTTCCAACATGTCTATTCTGAATTCCAATCGATTTTCCGATTGATTTTCCGTTCACTTGTATGGAAAATCGATCGGAAATCAGATCGGACATATTGGAAATAATTGACATGACCATAAATCTGTCAGAAAATTGCATTGTGTGTACCTAGAATTAGATGGTTCTCAAAATTTAGCATGTGTACAGCGGCCCTGATGTGTTGATCAGATTGTCTCACTCAAGCACATTGTTCTTTTCCTTACCCCTCCCACTCTGTCACCTTTACTAACCCTCACAGGGAGCTCACGATCTAATCTCTATCATTTTCATAGTCTTAAGCTATGTATACATGCATGACTATAGTTGGCTGAGGTGGCTGATAACGACTACCTCAGCCGATAGTGAGGCATGTGTCTATATAAGGGAGTACACTTGCTGCCCCCCCCCCCCTTTCACCATAGGAACAAACAAGTACTAAGTTGTCACCTGGAGTAATCACTGACAATTGGAGACAGTAGTTGTGTGTATTTTTTTTTGTTTTGTTTCTTATTACCTTTTAAACAATACTAGTTGCCTGGCTGTCTTCTGCTGATCCTATCCTCTAATACTTTTAGCCATACGCGCTCGCACTTGTCTCATCTATGCCATCTGACACAACTTGATTCTGACCTGAGGAAGAAGGTTCAACCTGTGAAACGCGTAGCCATTGTGTTATAAATATCTTTCCCACTGGTTGTAACTGGCTCATTATTCTTGAGAGGTATGCCGACCTGTCACTTCCAGTTTTAAACTTTCAATGTATTATATTATCCTGGGCACCTCCTCTCAAAAAAAATTCTAGTTCGGTGCTGTACAACTTCATGGACATTCTCCCAGGAGTCTTGAGTGGAGCAGCAACATCTTGCCTTTGAGGGGCAGAGGGAAAGATGTGGGCGTGGCAGAAGTGGTGAGAGGAAGTGGAGTGACACAACAAACAGATTGACCACAGCAAGAGCTCTTGAGGGCTGGTTGCAGCCCACGGGCCACCTTTTGGATAGCCCTGTTCTATTTACAGTAGTTACTTTCCAGAACCAAGCAAAGTCAAATGAACTACAGGGCTCCTTTTACAGAACGAGGCTCTTGATCGGACAGACCGTTCTGGGGGCGACAAGACGCATGAGGAGGGGAACAAATGCTGTGCTGGAGATAAAGTTCCTTTACCTACAGCTTCAGTGTGTCGCAAGAAATTTGCTACATTTCAGTAATAGAGTCATGTATCTAAGTCAGCGTACTGCATATAAATAGGTCTTTTTATGTCATCTTTACATTAAAACTAATTATCACAATCCTTTGATATCACAACTTTGATCTGAGTGTTCATGTGCTGTGCGGTGTTCAGTCATAAATCACACACCATAACTTTGTCTTCTTGAGGTTTTCCAGCTGAATCTATAATAATCTAAGACCTACATATTTGCATAAATTAAGTTTGACCTGCATTATATATCACAGCAATGAATTTGTAATTAGCTCATCTATTACTTGATGCCGAGTCAGTTGATGTATTTATAGACTATCGTATCCAGATGAGGATGCGTACATAAAAAAAGGCGCCTGGCCGCCTGGTAATTTGGGCACCCAGAAATAGCAGATAGTAAAATATCGGTAAATTTACAGATATTCTACTCTTGCAGTGCTAATGACAATAGTAAAATGTCGGTAATAGATACTGATTTTTTTTTTACCACAGTTAAACCTAACCCTATTCTCACACTGAACCTTCACTCTACTGATGTCTAACCTTAACCACTCACCCTGGACCCCAACCTCGACCACCCCCCCCCACCCCCTCCACCATTCATCTGTGCTCACTGCAAGTGCAGCCACTACCCTCTCTCTAATAAGAATTCTGACCACCGCATATACTAAGAAATGTTCATTACCACAGAAATGAACACTACTGCACTTTTTGAACTGAAACATCTTGGCCAGCATTGCCAGATACCAGATGTCAGCAATCGGGATCCTCAGCAGTGTCAGCCATCAATGCTGGTTTCTTTCATGAAGAACTGGGTCATCACTGCTGAACCTTCGACTCCCTCTGCTCCCCCTTTCCCCAGGGTTGATAGATGATTGCCAAGTGTGACTGGTGGCACCATAGTGTGGAAGTCTCTGCTTTTGGCTTTCAGACATTATCCCCCCATCCCTTCTTCCAGAACCTGTATGAGCCAAAACCAATTCCGGGCACAATCCTCTTTTTTTGTACTTGGCGAAATACATGATTCTGATTCTGAAAAGGAGTCATAACTTCCTACCCCCGGAATGCCATAATAGTATTCTAACACCACCACCACAAAAGAAGGTACTGGTAAAAGTCTTGGGAGTTTACAAAGGCATAAGTGAAGAGGACAGACTCAATACTGGAGCACATACACTGCCCTGCTGCATTATTCTGCATTGGGGAGGAGGATGGCTGGGGACCCTGGATTGGAGGAAGAAAACTGGGCCCCTTCAACTCCCAAGCCTACCAGCAGCCACATGATCATACTCTTCCATCCCAATAGTTACACTACAGAAGTGGACATTTACAATTTGTACCTCATATGAAGATAAACAATACTGCACATCACATGGGTACATCTGATCATGTAACCAATGTACACAGCAGTCTTTGCATGTCTGACTCTGTACAAGATTTCATATGCACCTGGCTTTAGCTGAGCACTTCCATTAGAAATGGAAACATCCTTGATTTGGGTAATCCAAAATGGAAACACCCGCACTATCATTTTCCATGATTTGACATGATGTCTCACCTTTTTTGGTAATATGAGATTCAACTTTTTATAATTATGATGGACAGTCATTCTGTTTTTGTTTTATTATTATTATTATTTTTTATTGTAGTAAATTTGGATACTAAATACTAAAGAATAAAACAGTTCATAATTATAAGTGACGTGTTTCTGAAGGACAGAAAAGCCTGGACTAATGTTAGAATGTAAGGCTATATCCATTGATGGGAAAGACATTTTGAAGAAAATGATCTGCAGTGTTCAGCTGGTGACTCCATGCAGCTTTCTGCTGTGGAGTGAAAGATGTAACTAGCAGGTGCCAAAATGCAGATTTTCCTATACTCAGCAATCTCAACATGAATTTAAAACATAAAAGGGATACCTGGTTTAGCTATATGTTTTTCACAATCCTTGGAACTTGCATCACAGTTGACAGATTCACTTTAAAGGAAAGCTAAAACATATAATGAGCATATACTTGCTATTTTTATAGACATATATACTTTGAGGTGATATTTATGTGATTAACTGATTGTTGTTCAATATTTCTGTTACTCTAAAAACATACATATTTATTGAACTATGCAGGGAGGTCTGTATTTTTCTATAACGAAGTCTTCCTCCCAGAATAACTACTGCTGAGGTAAGATATCATCCACGGGTGACATTTTTTCCAGTGACTCAGACTTAAAGTAAACCTGAACTGAAAATAAACGAATGACTTATATAATCAATTGTATGTGTCGGCCCTGCTCCTATAGGATTTTTCTTGAATGCGTAGTTGTACTTAGACCTGGGTTCAATTCCCGGCCAAGGTATGTAAGCTGGCTTTTAAAATTCTACAATTCCCTGGAAGATGAGACCGGAGGAGGAAGAGAGGGAGTGAGGGAGTGAGGGAGAGAGGGAGTTAGGGATACACTGCCTGATGTTGTAAAGCAGTGTAGGCCTATAATTGAACATTGAATGAGATTTGTGACATTAAAATAGGGGTTTATGTGAAATCTAGATGTTTGCCTTGTATTTTTGATGTGTATTTCACTCAATCATGTCTTCCTCCAGGTATTAGATCCCTTGAAACATGTTTTCTATCATTTTTCCAGCCGGTAGAAATTTTTCTAAATTTTTAAGTTCGCCTCCCCATTGAAGTCTATTGCGGTTTGCGAACTTTTTCGCGAACCGAACCTTCACTGGAGGGTTCGCGAACCGAAAATCGGAGGTTCGTGACATCTCTAGTACAGACAGCAGTTTCATAGTCCTGTTGGAGGCAGTTGTCCCATGTCTGATTAATGAAAACATAAGTGATTTTAGGTTTTAAGGTTAGTTTCTTTTTTTTAATATGCATTTATTTTTTACACTATAAACTAATGGTGTAAAGATGAAAGGGTATAGAGTAGAAATTGCATAGGTTTAACTTTGAAATGTTGCTTTAAGGTCTTACTTTTCCTAAATTCTGATGTTTTGTTCTGCTTTATAAAGGATCATTTTGAATGGAATCATCGTCGGTGCAGAACATCCCAAAGATAACATTATACAAGAAATTATATTAATAGCTTAGCACTAACCTCTTCTTGTTTGTGGCCTTCTCATTTAGCTAATTAGTCCCCATGTAGTCATAATTCTAATCTCCTACTGGCTCAGACAGAGAAGCTTATTCTTCGTCTAGCGTACGGGAAAGTCCAACAGCCTCAGATTAGTAACTGAAGTCGCTAGTATTTGGCATAGTTTACATTTTGGGGATCCTTTTAAGTCTGAGTTTTCTGTGATAAGAGATTGAGTAGACAAAATCTAAATTTTGCTTTGGAGACAGCTAGACCTGGAGACATAAGAACTTCCACAGATATTATGGGCAGAAGCTTGATGCCAAATTAAATCCAGGTGTTTCCTCATTGCCTATATAAGACTGCTCAGTAGGGATAATCAATGAGGTGCTAATATTTCAAAGTTGTTGCATATTTTTTGTTTGTGCCAAGGATATACTGTTTAAAAAAAGAAAGAAAAAGAAAGTGCACTTTAAAACATACTGTACATGAGTGTACCTGAGTATATATACTGCTCTTTTTACATGTATGCCATTGCTAGTGGTTAGTCATACTACTTGAGCAGCTAGTATGTACTCAGGCATACATGTAAAAAGGGTGCCTTAGCAATTTGGACACGGGGATAGCTGCTAGTACAAAATCAATAACGTTCCTAAATATTCTATTGCAAGGCAATGGATAATATGATAGTAAAATATCAGTAATTTTTGACAATATTTTACAATTGCTGAATCTGACCCTAATCTCACCTAAACCCTCCCTCTGTCATTGCCTAACCCTAACTCCACCCCTGCCGGAATTTCCACCAATATCTGCTCCATCATTGCTACTAGTAGAAAAAACCTCTGCTAATAATTGTGCCACAGGATTACAAAATTTAACAGGCACCCAAATTATTTTTGTCCTGCAGACAGTTAATTCATAGAAATGTTATCCTACCTAATAAAAGCTAAGTGTCGCTGCGTCCAGCAGTTTGCAGCGTCCCTGTGTCCCTGGTAATTTGTTGTTACTGCGCGCAGTAACGTAGAGCTGGAGGGACCAGGGAGGGAGGTTGGTGGGCGGGCAGTTGCATGCGCGCGGCGAGTGCACCGCGGGCGTGCGGGTGGGATTAGGGTTAGGCAATGACAGAGGGAGGGTTTAGGTGAGACGGCGGCGTTAATAATGTACATTGGATCTTACATCTACATAAGACAGTTGAAATGCACAGCGTGGACAAACTGAAGCCAGCTGACAGTTAAACTGAACAGCTAGCAAGCAGCAACTGTTCATGCAACAGTCGATCTGGAATCCCATATACTAACCAAAGATTGTACCCTAGGTGGTGGCTTGGAGCTAGTCTACTTTAGGGGACCCACCGCAAATCCCCATAGACAATTTCAGCTGGGTTGCAAAACGAAACAAATGTCTTCCGTTTGCTTGTTTAAACCTCCACAAGCCTTATAGCCTCTGGTAGCTAAGCATGCCCTCTAACGAATTTTGCGGGTTTCGGTCAAAAAAAAGTTGTAACTGACTGTACAGGAGCCGCCGAACGGCCGCAATTTCGGGTCCGTCAGCCATCTTGGTTCTGCTCTGCAGGTCATTTCTTCCTCCATATTGGAGGGATTGTTCGGTGGGGGGCGTGCCAGCTTCTGTCAGCAGTTAACAAACCCTCCAATGAGGAGGAAGAAAGGACCTGCACAGCAGAACGAAGATGGCCGACGGAACCGAGATTAAGGCCGTTCGGCGGCTCCTACACAGCCAATTTCAACTCTATTTTGACCGAAAACCTCACAATTCGTTACAGGATATGCTTACCTATCCATGGGTATAAGGCTTGTGGGGGTTTAAACAAGGTGAAAGCGGACATTTGTTCCGTTTCTGCAGCCCAACTGAAAGTGTCTATGGGGATTTGCGGTGGGTCCCCTAAAGTAGACTAGCTCTGGTGGCTTAGTGTGGACGGCGCAGTTGTGGGCACTGGGCAGCGGCTTAATGTGGCAGTTGTGCCGTGCACACAGACTTTGGGTAGCGGGGGCTCTGCAGCGCTTGTGGTGTTGGGTGGCAGGATCTCTGTGGAGGTTGCGGTGTGCAATTCTTTTGAGGGTTGTGGGTTTACTGATGTATAATCACTGCAGAGATTGGTATTCAGCAGCAGTATGAAACATACAGCAATAAGCAGATGCTTAATGTTACAATAATACCATAGTATCCACCAGTCTTGCTTCGCTTGCTAATTCAGTGGTGATCTCATTTTTTTCGCATTTGATGATGTGGCCGAGCCACTGCAAAGGACCAGATAAAATAGAAATGTTAACAAGGAGAGAGGCTGATGAGGAAGGAGGATGTAATGAGGTAGAAGCAGAAGGAGAGCAGGGTGTAATTATTGCCATAATTGTAATTTTAGACCTAAGCAAAATAAATGACAGCCCAGGTGACACCCACCAATACAATGGAAAGAATGTGAATATCATTTATGAGAATTAATGTCCCTGCTTATTTCACTAGTTACTTTGCAGCTACTGGCAGAAGCGTACAAAGCCTCATCAAAAGACATTATTCAGGAAAGAGCAGCATCATTTTTTTTTTTTACCTCTGCTTAGAGCACTTTTTCCTTTTCGCAATCTGAAGGAGTGAATAATGATCTGCTTCAGCTGATTCTTAAAAAATTAAGACACTATCAGGTTTATTTAGTTAAAAGGTGTGGTGGTGTGCATAGAATAATAAGGATCCAAACAATCAGATTTCAATGTTTTCATTGTAAGTATGTTGTGATTATTATTAAAGATTCGCTTATGGAAATATTTTCAAGGTGAAAATAACATTTGCAAATAAAGATGTTTTCCTGAAAAAGAACTGAACACAGATTTTTTTAATTGTTTTTGTTATTACTTTAACCGGATCCGGACCGACGTAGGTGGAATCTATGTTCAGCAGGTGGCGCTGCGGCCCTGACTGAATGTAGGTTCAAAGGGAGCTGGGAAAAAAGGGCGCAGGCAGCTAGTGGACAAAAAGGGCGCCGCCATTCACTCCCATAATAAATAACGTTTAACCACTTGCCGACTGCACGCTTATACCGTGCGTCGGCAAAGTGGCAGCTGCAGGACCAGCGACGCAGTATTGCGTCGCCAGCTGCAGGCTGATTAATCAGGAACAGCCGCTCGCGCGAGCGGCTGCTTCCTGTCAATTCACGGCGGGGGGCTCCGTGAATAGCCTGCGGGCCGCCGATGGCGGCTCGCAGGCTAAATGTAAACACAAGCGGAAATAATCCGCTTTGTTTACATTGTACGGCGCTGCTGCCCAGCAGCGCCGTAAGGCAGATCGGCGATCCCCGGCCAATCAGGGTCTTAGGTTTAGGCACCAACAGGGGGGTCTAGGGGTTAGGAATAGGTACAGGGAGGGTTCTGTGTAAGAGTAGGCTTAGGTATAGTTTTACTACAATTTTAGTAATATTTACTAATGTTTTACAACACTTATTACGAACGTAGTTATATTTATATCATCATTATAAAGAATATTTTCAGATTTTATTATAAGAACAAACCATAAATGAAGGTTATTCACAATAATATACAATTATAACAATTAATCATATATTATCGTTATTTTAATAAACGTAATTTTAAGTTTCACTTTTCAAACAGGGAAGATTAAAGTTTTCACAATTGCCAATTTCATAAACATTATTTAATGATTTATACATTTGTTAAACTTTATTTGTAAACGAAATATAGCACACTATTTTTATAAACGCTATTAATGATTAATTGTTAATTAGCGTTTACACCCCGCGCCCTTTTTGTCCGGGCGCCCTTTTTGTACGTACGCAGTTCAAAGTCCCATTGACTGCGCGTCCCCGCTGTTACCGCCGATCTCGCAACTTTAACCCCGTCGCAATTCGCTTGCCCTGCCATCTCTATGACGGCAGAGCACTGTGTGCAGGTCAGGAGCCATTTTCATTGGCTCCTGGCCCTGTCATTACTTTCAGCCAATCCCATTGCCTTACATTGATTGACAGGGTCAGTAGCCAATGAAAGCGGCTCCTGACCGGCGCACAGCGCTCTGCTGTCATAGAGACGGCAGAAAGAGGAGCCTGCGGCGGGACAGAACGGCATGGCCGGCGGATGTTTGCGGCGATTCACCGGGAAGCAGCATTTCAGTGTACCAGCAGCCTCTGGTCCTTAAGGGGGCAGAAGCTGCTGGTACCGAAGTGGTTAAGGAAACTGGAAATGAGTAAAGAAAAGTATACATACCAAGTCCCCGGGGCTTCCTCCATCCCGATTCAGGCTAATCGTTCCCTCGCCATCTCCCCATGCCACCTGAATCCTCCACTAGGCGGGCCAGTAATTCCGCATGTCAGGGCCTACAGCTCAAGCCTGAGCACGGCTGCACTCGCTCCATAGCACTTCCGTTGCCGTGAGTGTTCTGTGCCTGTGCACAGACGGACAGCACCTGCATCGACTGGCGCTGACTTGCAAAATTACCAGGCCACCTAGTAAATGATCCAGGCAGCGAAGGAGGACAGTGAGGGACCGATCAGCCTGAAAGGGACTGGAGGAAGTCCCAGATATTCAGTATATTTACGTTAAGAAATATCATTTTAAAAATATAAAAATGTTGCCATAATTTGGTCAAAGAAAAAAAGTTGCATGTGCTTGTTACTGATTTGCATGCTAAAACTTTATGTATTGCTTTCTACTAGAGATAATTAATAAAATGCACGTTTTTTGAGTTGATACAAATTTTGTTGCATGCAGCTTGGAATAGGACCAATCATATTCAGTTGCTGCTAGTCTGGATTGACCAAGTTCTGTATGGAAAATGTGCATGTTATTGATTTACAGTTTCTGTTCCCTGCATTGTAAGCCTGATAAAGAATGATGAGCAGAAAATTTGCTTTAAATAGAAATCTCCCTCACTCAGAAAGCAAAAAGTTTTGAATGAGGATGATCCCATTTATTGGCTTAGAAGAATAGGAGTAAGCTTTTGGCTAATATGCAAAAGCAGCCACTGGCAAATCAAAGCTGCTATCTGCCAACTAGTTAGGTAGCAGCCAATATATTACTAGGACTGCTGAATAATTGTTTGCCAGCTAGTTTCTTTGATTTATTAGCCCCTGTCACACTGGACTTCATGGGTAAAAGAGATTTACATATTCATGTATTCATGTATTATGAAATTTCCATCCAACCCCACTAATGACCACAGAGAGTTGATATCCTTTTGTTTTGTTGACCCTTTTGTGATAAATAGGACTTATATTAGTAGTACATTTATATAAATATCAGCTATGATAGGCATATAGGTAAACACAATTAAAACAGGAAACATATAGTACACGACTTTAAAGTAAATGTCCAACTAAATTTAACTTAAAAAATACACCCAAACAAATATGTTCCAATAATTAATTAGTCATTAATTGCATTTTTTTAAAATATGGAATATAAGTAGCATGTATGTATTACACTCGCCATAATGTATTCCCAACTAATGTAGGTAATATACTAAATTATTATTATTACAGATTGTGTAGGTTAGATCTCTCCAGTAAAGTTCTTGTTGTCTGGCACAGGTGGGAAATGCCTGATGCCGGATGGGTTCTTGCTGGCTGTTTGAATATTTAAGCCACGGGGCCTAAAATTTACACTATCATCCCCAGTCAATGAAAAGCAGAGTGGTGCGCAGCATCAAGAACTTACAAAACCTCCAGGCGCCAGTCTTCTTAACTTCCTGCAGTCCCAGGCTGCTCTGCTGCATCCTCTCTGTATGGCTCTGATGCATGCACATGATCCAATGTGGGTCATGTGACACGTTGGGGAGCCGTTAAGGCTCCTTTCACACCAGGCAACGCGTGCAGGAGCTGTTCTCCTCCAGGCGTTGATAACCTGCGGCGTGTAGTCGTGTATCTGCGGTGCAATGCAATCAGCGGCGGTAGTAATTAATTAACTCGACGGGAAAACGCCGACTCCCGGCGGTTCAACGTGCCCGGGTGCATCAGAACCGCAACGTACCGAAACGCAGCGTTGGGTGTGAAAGGTAAAATGAAAGTCTATGGACTTTCATTTTACCTTGGTTAACGCAAAGAACTGCCTTTGGGTTACAACGCAGTAAAGGGCTCTGGTGTGAAAGAACCCTAACAGATGCAGCAGAGCAGCCGACATCTGTAGTAGTGAAGAGGACCAACCCCTGCTATGCAAACCCTGCAGGTTTTGTAACTTATTTCTGCTGTGCACCCCCTCCCCCCTTTCCTTTGCTATGCCACTGAGCAGGACTGTCAGACTCAGGCAACTTGTGTCATTAATATGGCCCTATGTGCATTACCTGCGCATTATATCCTGCAATGTAACATGTACTTTATCTCATACATTAGCTATAAACGCACTATAGGACATTGTGGTCTGCAAAAATGCGTTCAAGGCTATACAGTTTTATGGGCAGTGTGTTCACATGCAGCAATGTAGTATGCAGCAACTTAATGTGAAGCAACGTGCACAGTGTGAACTCACTCTTAAGCTGGGAGCACACTTGTCCATTCGGATAACCATGGGCTTACTGCCATATGTGTCCCTGTCTACATTTTGCATTTTTTGGAATTGCTTTTTTGTATGATTCACATACAATATTCGGGAAGATCCAGCATGCTGTGTGATTTTAAGGTTAACCCCGAGCTGAGAGTTTTATGTAGGCTGCTATATTTGTTTTATTTTTAGCAATACCAGTTGTCTGGCAGGTGGCAGCCCTGCCATAGTTTGGCTGCAGCTGTGTCTAAATAACACACCAGAAACAAGCATGCAGTTAATCTTGTCAGATCTGACAATAATGTCAGAAACACCTTATCTGCTGCATGCTTGTTCAGGGTCTATGGCTAAAAGTATTAGAGGCAGAGGATTAGCTGAATAGCCAGGCAACAAGTATTGCTGAAAAGGAAATACCATATTTTTCGGACTATAAGACGTCCCTGACCATAAGACGCACCTGGGTTTAAAGGACAAAACCAGGGGAAAAAAACATATACTAAACCTGGTGCATCCATGGTGAAGGGGTATCTTGTGGATTATGCCCCCTTTGTACCTCATACCCCTTGTACCTCTTGTGTCCCCCTGTGTCCTCCTTTGTCCCTCTTGTGTCCGCCTCTGTCCTCATTGTGTCCCCCTCTATGCCCCTTGGTTTCCCCCTTGTGTCCTCCTCTATGCCCCTTTGTTTCCCCCTGTTTCCTCCGTTTGTCCTCCTGTGTCCTCCTCTGCATGGGCACAGTACAGGGAGTCCCCGACATTGCGGTGGGTTGAAGGTTTCAATTGGCAGGTGTTCACAAGTCAGGAACTCCCTGCATTTGGACTATAAGATGCAGTGACCTTTTTTTCCCACTTTTGGGGGGAAAAAAGTGACTCGTATAGTCCAAAAAATACACTGAATATGGCAGCCTCCATAAAACTCACACCTTGGGTTCACTTTAAACCAGTACATTGAAAATTGCTGAGAGCTGCAATTTGCAGTGTGGCCCATAGATCTTCATTAAGTGCAATTTCACATGCATGCTCCTGTCTGCGGCAAAACGCACGCGATTCAAGCAAGCGTGCTCCCAGCCTTAAGCAACCGGTTTATGTGACATTTGAATAATTTTTTTGTACTTGTTCCCAGTGCGGATTGCCCATTATGCATCATTGACATCCATATAAGGAACTTTTCTCCCTTCAGGTGCCCCTAATGAACATGTCATTGTTATTTAACAATGTTAAAGGTTATACTATAATTGGTTCTTATACTGCAGCAGTGTTCATTAAGCGTACGGCCAGCCATGTCTGCAGGACGGTCGGATGACCCCGCGGTCGCTGGTTAAGTGAGCTGAAACAACCCAAAAGGAGGTTAATTTGTTCTGAATGTTGGAACACTTTTCTGACCATAATTCCTATGACAGAATAACAAGATAACGCATATAAAATCTAACAATAAAAAAGAATTGTGCCATATTGTTTCCATAAAGCCTTCACCTGAATAGCTATTAAAATGACTTGTGTAGCATCCCTTCCACCACACGTGCCCTTCATCCCCGCTGCGGGTAACCTCTGCATTTAGATTCTTCTCACATTAACTCCATTAGACGGAGGTGTCTGGAGGCTCACAGGCTCATAATGTTCACAATCTTCTCACCTGTTCCGGAGGCTGATATCTGTTATCCTATAGCGATGTAGTCCTAATCCTCTACTCCTTCTATCTCATACCCGCTGCTGTCACAGACTTTTCAGTAAGGAGACCTAATACGTTTTGAAGTGTCCATCTGAAAGTTGGATGCCTAGATCTTCCTTGCTGCATGGCTCTGTCTAATACTGGGTAAACACGATGCGTTTTTCCGCTCGATTTTCCATCCAATTTTTTTTTTTTTGCTTGATTCTCCTCTCGATTCTGCACTCAATTCTCTTAACTTCTGCTAGTTTTTCTTATCTTTTTAAATTCATTTATATGAGAAATCGACCCAAAAAATGATCGGAAGGAATATTGGACATGTCGGAAATTATCTATCGAACCCATCTATCGAGGGAAAAACGTATGGTGTATTGACAGCATAAGGTTGCATTCGCAATGGTAACTTGCGACGTAACAGACGCATGTGCCGGTCACAGTGCGGCCAATGTGGTGTGATCTAATAGAGCGAGGTATCCCAACGCACCGCATGCAAAATGCATTACCAAATAACACAAGCATAAACAGTGACAGTGAGCCCGATGCACTACACTGCGATAGTTGCAGAGCCAAGGAAGCACATTGCAATTTTTTCCATTACTAAGACTGGGGTAGCACTGCACGTTTACTTATTAGCGCCACAAGCGTTATTGGATTAATGCGCACATTGCTATTGCAAAGTAAAAAATAACCATAGGAATGCATGCATTACCATGGAAATGGCAGTGGCTCTAAAGGGTTAACATGTGGTGCCTTTCTGGCTTTAGTAACCGTAAAAAATGTATGTGTGATCCTTGCGCATGACAACTTTACCACAGTGTATTACATCAGGTCCGGTGAAGCAAATGTTTGACTGTATGCTTCACTGTATGCAATGCAATGCGTGGATAACTTGCAGCGTGACTTTTCTGTTTTATTGCATTCCTGCTGTTACAGAGGACACAATACAATGCCCACTGTGAATCTAGCCTAATTCTCTTAGCACCAGTCGTTAAAATATGTAAGTAGTAATGGTCTTCCTTAGGATGCTTTTAGGCCTCTTTCACAGTGGGACGTTGCGTTTGATGCAACGTTAAAGTCGCACAACGTGCCCCTAACGCAGCGCATGTAGGTTATGAAATTGGATGTTATTTTGCACTGCGTTATGTGTCTCTTGGTGCGCCGTTTTCGTTGCATACTGATGGAACGAAAACGGTGCATTACATTAAAAAAAACATTACTGAGCATGTGCAACACACACAACACAGCAGATTTATTGCTAAACGCACAGCATGGAGCACTGTCTAAATATTGCTACACGTTACACACAACGCAACATGTGCACTGTGAATGTCGCACAGGCTATGTATTGCTGTGCGTTAGTCTGCATTATAATTTTTATAACGTGCGACTTTAACATGCCACCGTGAAAGAGGTCTTATACTATGGGTCTAATCCAATTCACTATTTCTCCTAAGTTTTCTCCTAGTAGATCATTTTTTATCTTTTGTTTAACCACTTCACCCCAAAGGGGTTTTTACCCTTACGGACAAGAGCGATTTTCACCTTTCAGTGCTCATCCCTTTCATTTGCCAATAGCTTAATCACTACTAATCACAATGAAATTATCTATATCTTGTTTTGTTTTTTTTACCACCAATTGGGCTTTTTGGGATTGATATTTGTCTTTAGCAATTACTTTATTCTCTATGCATTTTAAAGGGAGAAAACAAGGAAAAAATGAAAAAATACACTATTTCTCCAATTTCATCCCCTATAGTTTTAATATCAACACTGCTACTGTACATAAAACCCACACATTTTTTCTGCCTATTTGTCCTGGTTTGTCCTGGAATTGAATTATGTCCCTAGTACAAAGTATGGTGACAATATATTATTCGAAAATAAAGGTGTATTTTCTCTGTTGTGTGTTTTTTATTACTGATTTCACGTGCACGCACGCAGGCACGCACGTGCACGCGCACAATGGCAGCAGTGCTGCTTGACTTATAAAAACGTCCTGGAGCCGTTAAGAGGCTCCAGCAGGACATTTTAATACACCTGCTTGTCTTTAAGTGGTTAAAACAACTTTTGCACTCTGCAACTGAAAAAGTACCAAACCGTGAAAATGTACAGCTAAAATTATGCCGAGTAATTCCTTGCGTGAAAAGTATCACCTAGAAAACTTAACAGGAAAAGTGAATTGGATCAGGCCATACATGCGTTGGGGTGCAATATAATCTAAGTTATAATTGTACAACAATGCGCTGCAGTGGTTCCCCAATGGTAGGGTGACCATATTTTGATTTCCAAAAAAGAGGACGATCACAACAGCATGTGGGCGTGGTCATGGGTGGGGCCAAATATACAAGACCTTAGCAGTGTGCTGTCCAACTTCGCGGGCATGAAAGGCCTTTTTTTTTTTCAGACCACATGGTAAGGGTCTGGCCGACCACAAAACGCAATCAGATTTTCAGAAGATTTCCCCACAAAATGCAATGAGATTAACAGCAGATTTCCCCACAAATGCAACCTTATTGGCAGCACATTTCCCCACAAATGCCATGAGATTGGCAGCATACATACCCAGGGCCGGATTTACAGTTCTGGAGCCTATAGGCACAAAAGCTTCCGTCGCCCTAAACTCCACCCCTTGACTCAGGCCACGCCCTTCACATCACGCCTATGTTTTCTTTTTACATAAAACCACACAGGATAATGCATATATTACCAAAGACAATACATGCATATATTACCAAAGAATACCAACAATGTGCAGAGGTTTCCAACGACACATAGAATTGGCCAAATATATGCTGATATTTCCAACAACAAGCAGATAATACATGTCACAAGGACAATAATATATACAAATACAAATCAAACCACTACGCCACCATGCTGCTCACTGAAGATTTCACCTCCTGAGCAGTATGCCCGACACTGTTTTGGGCATGTCGCACAAGAGGTTTTTCTGGCCTCAGGAGTCTCCCCCCTATAAAACTAGTAGGATATCCAGTTGTATAAGATGTAAGCTAGCACTAGGCTAATTAGTACATGTGGCCACAACCCCCCCCCCCCCCCCCAATTGCCTTCGATCCCCCCGATCTATCCGCTTACACATTACTCAGCCTGGTTCCAGCCTGTGCTCCCCGCACACAGCTACGGTCTTCTCTATGGGGAGGATCGGGTCTGCGCATGATGTCATGTACGTTTGTCCTCATAGAGAAGACAGAAGAGTAGAGCTGTGCGGGGAGGCTGCGTGGATCGCTGCAACCAGGCTGGGTAATGTATAAGCGGCTGCATGGGGGGCAATCAGGGGGTTGTGGCCACATGAACTAGCTAGCCTAGTGCTAGCTAACATCTTATTCAGCCGGATAACCTAATAGTTTTATAGGGGGAGACTCAGGCTAGCAAAACCTGAGCCGCGTAACGCTCAGTTGGTTGAATTAGCAGTTATACAGTAGTTTCACCTGAGTAGTGCAGATGATGCTAGGAGCTGCAGTGCAAGTCTCTGGCATGCTGAAAGCCGTCCAGCTGTTGGAGTACTACAAGTCCCAGACAGCACAGAAATGCCCATACCTATGCCCTGAAGCTTTCTTTGAAGCCTGAAGCAGTTCCTGGTGTTTAGGTGTCAGGGATGCTTGCCAGAAGTGACTTCAGTGAAGTAGCAAGCCCGCAGTGCTAAACCCATGCTTGCTCAAATTCACAATTAGTATCCTGCATCCCTTGTGAGTAAGCCTGGCTAATATGTACTATAGGGTGCTCTGCTGCCAGTCTCCGTTGTGAAAACTAGACATGGCCATAAGAAAGCTGCTACACCTCTCCTTGTGTAAGCAGAGCCCCCCCTCACCTCCTCCTCCCTCTCACCACCTCTGCTCCTGGAAAGTGCACAGCCGCTGCCCAGTGACTCTGACTGTCCCGTGCTGGATGCGGAGATGAATCCCTGCCGCCTGTGTTGGAGAGGAGAGCGCTGGGAGTCGCTGTGTTTTTTCTTTTTCTCTTTTCTTTTACAGACAGAGCGGGCTCACCTGCAGCCCGAGCGGCTCCCTCTCAGATACACAAGCCTGGAAGGAAGGAGCCGCTGCACACCAGCCCGCACTGTCTGCCTCTATATACGCACACATCTTCCCCCTGCACTCACTTATTTCCGGAGCGTGTCAACTCGCAAGCCGTTTTGGGAGCCGAATGAGCCGGCTCTTTGGGAGCCGAGCGGCCTGTATGCTTAAAGAGCCAGAATTTCCATCAATAGACTGAGTCTCAGTCTCCGGCTCTTTAGAAGCATCGGCTCTTTCTTGCGCTTGGCCGCTCGGCTCCCTTCAAAGAGCCGGCTCGTGTTCGGCTCCAAACGGCTCTCTTCCCAGGACATTTCAAAAAACCGGCCGGACGCCCCAGACAGGCCTGAAAAAGAGGACCTGTCCGGGGAAAAGAGGACGCATGGTCACCCTACCCAATGGGCCAATTCACATTGGCCTATTGGCTCCGTGGTGTGATGGGTTCTGTCATAATAATGAGATCCAAGCTGTGCGCTACCAGAGAATGCACACCTTATGCCCGCGTTACAAATAAATGGCGGCAATGAACCGGAAAATGCTAATTTTAAAATCTGTATGTGATGCACTTTTTACAATTGAATGTAATCGGCAGGTAATTCTTGATTGTTCCCATAAACAGGTCGATTAGAGCATTTTCTCTATTCAGATACAATTGTAACATCCAGCTTTCAGGTCGACAGAATGTTCAGTTCCAAACAATCATTTCACAAATTTTCACCAAACACTGCACTGTTTTCTATACAATTGGATCATAAATACAAAAGATTGCATCTGATGACAATATTGTACTGTGTATGGGCACCTTTACAGGGACACATTCAAAGCCCACTCAAACCACAAACCTTCAAACCTCAAAGAATAAGCAGGGCTGGGTTAGCTGCGATCAGTGTTAAGCCAACTGAGGTGAACAGGCCAATGCCCTGTTATAGTCTGCATTCTCATTGGAAATTAATGGATGCTTCAGTCATGAGTGGTGTGGCGCTACTAATGGATTTAATAGGGTCTGAAGGTCACAGATGATTCAGTTTCAGTTGCAGGCACTAAGAAGCAGTCAGCAGGCCCGTCTGCTTTACCAGATAATCTCTCTGTGTCAGGTGCACTTTACTGGATAATCTCAGTGTCAGGTGCACTTAGCTTTTATAAAAGGCGTGATTGAAACTTAGTCTTACTCATGATCACTTTATCCTTTTTAGCTTACCTTCCACTAAATGAAATGGTGGTTCTGTATACTTACCCTCCAGGCAGCCATTTTGGCTACTAATTATTCATAACAAACAGTTCAGCGCTAATGAGAGCCATCATCTCTGAACCTGTTTTGCATTAATGTGCTCCAGGTGTAGTTCTGCAATTGCTGTAGCACAATCCTCAAGACAAGTGCATTAGCTGCCCATTGGGTAGTGCAACTCTGGCTGGTGACCACTACGGTGTAATAGAATGGGAAGCTGGATCGTGCTTAAATGTCAAATCATTGCTGCTGTCATTACAGCCATATGGTAAATGTGCGCTCTTTAGCTATGAAAGTATTATGTAATTATGTTGAAAGCAGTTAACACATTACAACCTTTTATATTTTCTTTAATAGGTTCCTTCCGCCACAGCGGGTAATGTGCAATTTTAATGATAATATGCAATATCAGGGACAATTGTAGTTACAGTTCATGCTGGTCCTAAATTAAGAGGCATTTTTAGCAATGTTCTGTGATTGGTCACAGTTGTATTTTAGAGCTCTAGAGGTCCTAATGCTGTTCTATATTTGGCATTAGTTACCTGCGTAGATCAATAAATGTAATATATTCCACGTGAACAAAGTAGTGTGATATCCTTAAAACCTATTCTAAAATAAATTTAAAATGGCCCCTGCCCAGGAGCAAACAAACCATTTCAAGGATTAAACTTCATTCCAATCAGTAGCTGGTTGTAGCTCATACCCCCTTTCCCAACAGAAATCTGTAACATTTCTGGAATAGATCATCAGGGGGTCGGTATGGCTTATATTGTGTTGTAAACCCCTCCGACAGTGTGATGTCATGACCATGGTCCGGACAGTTTGCTGTCTGTGAACCTTGTTGCATTGTGGGAAATAACGGCTTTTTCCAACTGCCAAGCAAGCAGCATCTCTCTCTGTGCATAGAATTCTCAGTAATGAACATTCCGTACAGATCACCTGGCAGACCTAAAGATGTCACCAGATGATACGTTTTCAGAATGTAAATCAGGCAGAGTAAAGATTTTACAACAAGCAAACACTGACTAAATAATTTATGAATGGATAGTGTAAACAATAAGCAATTTTCTTCATTATGTTATTTTCATTACAGTTCCTCTTTAAAGGGGAAAAGTACTGAATGTAACTTAATGATTAAAATCGGTTATATTTTACAATATTTATTTATACATTATTTGGTCAATGTTTGCCCATTGTAATTTTCTTCCCCTGCTTTACATTTTTGTAATTTATAACAGGTGGGGACATCTTTACTGCTGGCAAGGAGGATCCCTGTGGAATGCTTGTTTGTTTTGTGTTATGAAGTGAGCAGAAACAAGGCCTGGTTTCCCAGAGTGCACTGGGAGGAGAAGGTTGTATAACTAAATAGCCTAGGCAAAACATCACTGGGAGGGCAGGGTTACATAAGGATATACAGCAAATTATAAATATAGGTTATATATATATAGATATAGAAGTATTTCTAATACTGAAACCAGGATAATTACCATAAAATTGAGTATACTGAATCATCTGTAACATTCTACTATATGGCACGTTGTTGCCTCTTTAAAGTGTACCAGAGCTCAGTAAAAGGAAAAAAAATATACATACCTGGGGCTTCCTCCAGCCCCATCCGCTCGGAGAAGTGCGCCCTCTGCTGCTGGAGAGAAGTGTGCCCAGCTGCTGGAGAGATACCCAAAGAGCGCACTTCTCCTGCGTAGACTGGCTCTGACTGACAGAAGTGACAGGATCCAGTACTGGAGCTGTAGGCAGCGGAGGATGGCGGCGTGGGAGCAATCCGAGTGGATTGGGCTGGAGGACCCCCAGGTGTGTATATTTTTTTTTTCCTTTTACTGAGCTCTGAGTCTTTTTAATGCAGCGCCCCTTAATTATAGGCAGAAATGAATTTGTTCAGTCTAACTAGCATTCAGCCTGATCAACATGCCCTGAAAATTGGTGTTTCCAGGACCTATGGGGGCTTTGCTATTTTCTATTAACCGCTAAAGTCGGCAGATTTTGACTGTAATGTAAAATGCAGAAAATCTGCATTATTGATATGCAGTAATTTTATGACAATCAGAAGAATCAGAATGAATAAAACGATCAGAGAATGGGGATTTAGGCAGAAATTTCCACATTCTCTGATTGGCTTATTCATTCTGAGTCTTTTAATTGGCTTAAAATTACTGCATATCAGGTAATGCAGATTTTATGCATTTTATATTACAGTCAATGGCTGCTGACTTCAGCGGTTAATAGCAAAGCCCCCATAGGTCCTAGAAACACAGAGTGGGAACAAGAGGAAGACATTTTTTTTTTCAAAAAGACCTTGTAGTTTTTGAGAAAATCGATGTTAAAGTTGGTGGAAATTTCAGCGGAAATCCGCCTACTGCACTTGTATTAACGATTTCCCCATTCCGATATGGAAATGCGGTTTACAATCGGAAATTGCATTTCCGCAGAATCCGAAGAGCATCCCTACTCCTTAGAAGTACAATGCAAAACATAAAAGCAAACACTTATAGGCCCTTCTGACAGGGACCCAGTAAATGCAAGAGCGTATAATGTCAAAAGGCACCATCACCTCGTCCACCTGCCGCTCACATAGCGAAACCGGTCGTATGAGTGACTGGTGGATGAGGTGGCGGTGCCTTTTGACATTTACAGAGAGGAAGTTCTGGGTTTAGGTCTGCTTTGTATTATGTTTGGCTTTTTTAATTAATTTTTTGTTTGGTGGGTGAGATTTCTCATGAGAAAAGCATTGTTAATAACCCCTTATGTGCTATACAGAGAGACCCCACGATGTGTATGCATTTACACATGCCACTCCACAGATGGGCCCATAATGATAGGGGATAAGAATGCAGCATAAAGATTGTAAGGATTTTCCAATGCAGCCTTCTTAGTGAATGAATATAGGGAGGGTTAGATCCACTTAAATCATTCTAGAATGAGATTGGTGTTAGCGTATACGTACTGTGTCACTGGGAATACATTAGATGAACCTGTTTTTCCATTTTGTTAGATCATACAACACATCTCTTGGTTGGAGAGAGAGCCTCAGTTTTTGGAATTTTCCACTTTATTTATTTTACGGTACAAATGCCATGGGCTGTACTTTTTTTTTTCTTTGAGATATGCCATCTGAAATAAGCCGTCGGATGTAATACTCATTGCAGGACTTCACCGAAATGTAATTCTCACTGCAGCATTCGCGCTTGGAGTTGAAAATAAGACCTGTAAACCCTGTGATGTTTCAGCAGTCTTAGCTGCAGACGTTTGAGAATAATTTCCAGGTGACTAACTGGTAAAAAGTGTGGCTCATACATATCGTGTGGAAGAAGCTTGTAAGCTAAAAAGGGCCACATCCAATAGGAATAGGCTTTCCTATTTATTTGTTACATATAAAAATCATTGTATAGAAAAACTGAATGTTTTTTAATTCTCTTTTTTCGGTTAAGAAATGTAATTGAATTTTCTTTTCAGTAATTGTGGATCAGTTGTGGTGGAAGATTCTGAGATTTGAATGGTGTAGGATAGATGTTACATTTCTTAACTTATAGACCCAAGCAATTTTTTCTGCGGTTTCAATTTTTTTTTTTTTTTGATAATGGTAAAATAAATGAGCACACTGGTGTGATACATGAGATTTTTCAGAGGTTAGGCTAGGCTCACACATTGCGTTGCATACCCTGTAGCAACAGGATCGCAATGCAACAGCTAGGAAAAGTGGCATCATGCATTATAGTTGCAATGCAACAGTACCGAAGCATACAGTTAGTGAAAAGTATGCATCACTGCAAGTGTACAAGTGCATGTTGTCTGGTACCGCACAGTGTCGTGTTATGCCAACTGATCCATCGCACCACAGTGTGAATGTGCTGATGTGAATGCACCATTACAATATAATGATGATCCAGAAGCTTCCCTGCCTTCCTACACTGACCCGTTCCAGTGATGTTGCCTCCGCAGAACCATCAACAAGGGCTTGCCATTGGCTCATGCATGTGCAGTAGCACGGACCTGATTGGGATTGACTTTATCCGCTGAAGCCCAAGCGGGTCCATGCTAGTACGCAATCGCAGTGTGGCCACGTGAGAGCTTTGGGGGTGTCTGTGCTGGAACGGCCTTGGGAAGGAGGACTGGGTAAACGCCCATGCCCATTACACGATTTCTACAACGATTATTCCGTCGACAAGCTTTTTTTGAGCGACAATCAATTGTTTCTGCGATCTTGCGATGTGCATACAGGCCCATGATTACGGAAATGGCATTTGTCGAAGCGCAGCGATAATGGACCGTCATGGCGGATACGATCTTTAAGATCCCCAATGACTCCACGCAAAGTATCGTGATCGCTTGACTCCCTATTGTGTCCATCATGCGCTGTCAAGTATTCCCATCGGCAGAAAGATGGATCAGGGAAAGCTCATCGTCAGGGGATGTCGCTGGGATCCTTCTTCCTGCGTCGTCAGGTGAATATTCAGCTTAAGGCCTCTGGAGAATCGCAATCCTGTATCTGCAAATCTCACAGGTATGCTTTAAAGGACAACTGAAGTGAGAGGGATATGGAGGCTGTCATGTTTATTTCATTTTAAGCAATACCAGTTGTCAGGCTGTCCTGCCGATCCTCTGCCTCCTAATACTTTCAGCCATAGACCCTGAACAAGCATGCAGCAGATCAGGTGTTTCTGACATTATTGTCAGATCTGACATATTATGACATATTAGCTACATGCTTGTTTCTGGGGTAATTCAGACACTTCTGCAGCCAAACAGACCATCAGGGCTGCCAGGCAACTGGTGTTGTTTAAAAGGAAATAAACATGGCAACCTCTATAGTCTTCTCACTTCAGTTGCCTTTTAAATGTGGATTTGTTTTGTTTCTATTCATTGTCTTTCTTGATTACAGTGGTGTGAAAAACTATTTGCCCCCTTCCTGATTTCTTATTCTTTTGCATATCATTGCATTGAACACAAAATGCAGTTTTAAATGATGGTTTTTATTACTTAGTGAGAAAAAAAACTCAAAACCTACATGGAGCTGTGTGAAAAAGAAATTGCCCCCTGTACCTAATAACTGGTTGGGCCACCCTTAGCAGCAATAACTGCAATCAAGCATTTGAATTGCGATAACTTGCAACAAGTCTTTTAGAGCGCTCTGGAGGAATTTTGGCCCACTCGTCTTTGCAGAATTGTTGTAATTCAGCTTTATTTGAGGGTTTTCTAGCATGAACCGCCTTTTTAAGGTCATGCCACAACATCTCAATAGGATTCAGGTCAGGACTTTGACGAGGCCACTCCAAAGTCTTCATCTTGTTTTTCTTCAGCCATTCAGAGGTGGATTTGCTGGTGTGTTTTGGGTCATTGTCCTGCTGCAGCACCCAAGATAGCTTCAGCTTGAGTTGACGAACAGATGGTCGGACATTCTCCTTCAGGATTTTTTGGTAGACAGTAGAATTCATGGTTCCATCTATCACAGCAAGCCTTCCAGGTCCTGAAGCAGCAAAACAACCCCAGACCATCACACTACCACCACCATATTTTACTGTTGGTATGATGTTCTTTTGCTGAAATGCTGTGTTACTTCTACGCCAGATGTAACAGGACACGCACCTTCCAAAAAGTTCAACTTTTGTTTCGTCAGTCCTCAAGGTATTTTCCCAAAAGTCTTGGCAATCATTGAGATGTTTTTTAGCAAAATTGAGACGAGCCTTAATGCTCTTTTTGCTTAAAAGTGGTTTGCGCCTTGGATATCTGCCATGCAGGCCGTTTTTGCCCAGTCTCTTTCTTATGGTGGAGTTGTGAACACTGACCTTAATTGAGGCAAGTGAGGCCTGCAGTTCTTTAAATGTTGTCCTAGGGTATTTTGTGGCCTCTCGGATGAGTTTTCTCTGCGCTCTTGAGGTAATATTGGTCGGCCAACCACTCCTGGGAAGGTTTATCACTGTTCCATGTTTTTGCCATTTGTGGATAATGGCTCTCACTGTGGTTCGCTGGAGTCCCAAAGCTTTAGAAATGGCTTTATAACCTTTACCAGACTGATAGATCTCAATTACAGTACTTTTGTTCTCATTTGTTCCTGAATTTCTTTGGTTCTTGGCATGATGTCTAGCTTTTGATGTGCTTTTGGTCTACTTCTCTGTGTCAGATAGCTCCTATTTAAGTGATTTCTTGATTGAAACAGGTGTGGCAGTAATCAGGCCAGGGAATAACTACAGAAATTTAACTCAGGTGTGATAAACCACAGTTAAGTTATTTTTTAACAAGGGGGCAATCACTTTTTCACACAGGGCCATGTAGATTTGGAGTTTTTTTTCTCACTAAATAATAAAAACCATCATTTAAAACTGCATTTTGTGTTCAATTATGTTATCTTTGACTAATAGTTAACGGTTTTTGATGAGCAGAAACATTTAAGTGTGACAGACATGCAAATGAATAAGAAATCAGGAAGGGGGCAAATAGTTTTTCACACCACGGTATGTGGCTGAGCCATTCTAATCCTCAGTCATCTCCCGACTACAATATGTGGCTAGGAGGGTGCTCCTACTGTAAGCATTCAAGTATCTATGAATCAATTTGTTCCTTTTGTCTCAGCAAAGTAGTTCCAAATTTATGTACATGTTCCTCTTGGTATTTCAAAAGACTGGATGTGTGTGATCCATCGTAGACCTTCAGCTTTTGCAATCAGAAGGAAGTTGACTGGAGACAAGGGATCTTCCTCTGCTGTTTATTTGGGTTCTGTGCTGCCATTATTCAAACACCATATGGCAATCAGGACAGCTCAACACGGGAAGAGAGAGCCTTAAGCCAGCCATATGTCATGAGCCCTGCTATCGCTCCAAAGGTTTATTTCAGATTTCAGCGATGTCGCAGACATTCTACTGTTCCACAGACTTTGTTTGACAAGGCTCATTTCTCTGAGTGTAGGAAAATTGCTTCTTTGATACTCGATGTGGAATGAAGCTGTCGCTCCCAACTTCCTCTGATTCATCTTTGCTTGCCTTTGTATTAGGTTCAAGAGCACCGCACAATAGCATACACTGCCTTCCATTCAATTAAAGGAAGCTTGTGCTGAAAGAAATATGGTGGCAACCATTGCTGAACTCCCCCACCCCAAATAAAAAAAAAATTGATAATCCTCTTTAATCCTGCTGATCCACTAACCTGAAAGGATAACGGGAGTAGATAAAAATGGTGCAGGATGAGTGCCTATAATAATGGCGCTGCCATAGGTGGCAATAGTACAAGCCGCGATGAACGGCAAGGGGTTTAAAATATGGCACCTGAAGAATAGTGGGCACCATAATTTAACCTCCTTGCCTTTAATCGTGGCTTGTGATGTACGATACCACCTATGGCAGCAGGGAGTGGATACACTTAGGCAGGGGGGTTAGGCAGTGGTGGTTAGGGTTAGGAAACGGGGGTAGAGGGGCTAGTGTTAGGGAGAGGGGTAGAGGGGCTAGTGTTAAGAGTTCGGGATTGAGTGGTTAAGAATAGGTAGAATGGAGGGTTTAGTATAAGAGTAGGCAGCGGTATAGCTATACATTACCTGGTCCCGGGCGAGGACGTCGCCTCCACTTCCTTGTTAGTTTACAGATGTCCTGCAGCCAGCCAATCACCATGCGGATTCAGTCCTCCCATGGTGATTGGCTCACGGAAGGACTCCTGCATACTAAGAAGGAAGTGGAGGAGACGGGATCACCAGGATCAGGTAATGTATGCTAGATGCCAATAATGACATCTTGCTACTAAGGCTATTTAACTTTTAGAACATTTCTTAGTAGCAAGATGTCATTGTCGGCATCACCCTGTGCCATTTTTTTGCAGCGACTTTTTTAAATGTACGCAGGATAACTGTCCTGTATCTCAGTCATTTATGAGACATAATGAATAGGTTAAAAATATGTGCTAAATGAATACAGTTTTTACAGAAAGCAGAGAAGATTCACATACTTATGTTATTTAATCTTTTAGCATCCACTCATGATCTCTTAACCAAGCCCACTCACATGGAGCCCCCTACATTTATTCTGCACTGGGGCTCATTGTTTGCCTTCTCGGCCACTGAGTGGTGGAGTCATTTATATTATTGGTGCAGCTAATTGGGCAGGAGATCATGCACAGCTCATGGTATTATTGGTGTAGAGTAATGGGTGGGCATTCCGGCACAACCCTTGTTGACATTGGTGCAGATAAAGGATGAATATACATAAAAATTCCAGACCATTTGGCCAGCACAACCAGAATGTGAATTGGCCTTTCAAGGACAATCTCTTTGCCACAAATTTGATCACTAATCGTGTGAGTCTTAAAGAGGCACTCTGGGCTTGAAAAACATCTGCCTTACACATCCCTACTAAAAACAATGCTAGTAGATTCCTTAAAGAGAACCCGAGGTGGGGATCTTAGAACGAAATCTATACACAGAGGCTGGGTCTGGCTATAGTGCCCAGCCTCTGTTGCTATTTGAATCCCCCCTAAGTCCCCCCTGTACTCCGCTCTCCCCCATAAATTACAGCCGCGCTGGCGACACGCAGCATGTCGCAGCGGGCTGTATTTACCTCCCTAGTGTCACTCACGCCGCTCCCCTGCCTCCTGCAGAGCGCCGGTCCCCGCCCGCGTCCCTTCCCTCGCCGCTGATTGGAGGGAAGGGACGCAGGCGGGGACCGGCGCTCTGCAGGAGGCGGGGGGAGCGGCGTGAGTGACATTAGGGAGGTAAACATTGCCTGTGAGCGCGGCTGTAATTTATGGGCTAGAGCGAAGCGCAGGGGGCACTTAGGGGGGATTCAAATAGCAACAGAGGCTGGGCACTTTAGCCAGACCCAGCCTCTGTGTATAGATTTCGTTCTAAGATCCCCACCTCGGGTTCTCTTTAAAATAGTTTCTAGTATTCTGAAGACACCACCATTCTAGCCACCTTGCACTTTATAGTCAAAAAGGCTTTTGAGGGTTTTTTTTTAATCTCCTCCATCAATGCGGAGGTCGCGGGGGCTATTGTTACGCCACAGATTGCTAAATTAGACACAAGTTTTTAGGACAACATCTGCAAAGCATAGATATATTTTATATCAGAGGCGTAACTAAAAATCATGAGGCTCCCCAGCAAAACTTTGATGGGGACCCTCAATGCTCACATCCTTTCCCTTGCCTACCCCCGTGACTCAAAGCGAGTGAGCCCATCTTACAAGGCTCGAACAAGTGCGGCCATCATAATCTTCACACACATAACAAGTGTAGGCACAACAGCAGACAAAGGCATTTGGTTTGGACCCAGACTTGTACTAGCTTTTACTTCTTTGATTGCCTGATGAAGCGAGATAGAACCTGCGAAACGCGCTGCATTGTGCAGTACTTAAATAAAAGGTATCTTTGTTGAAACTTTAAACTACACAGTCTGTGATTTGCTTGTTGGGGAGGTAATCCCACCACTGCCACCCTTTTTAAATGTTTTTACTCTAAACTGACGCCTCTGGTCAAGCTTCTCTTCATATTGCCAAGTTTAGCCACAAAACAACTGGATCTATAGAATGGACCCCTTTATTGGAGGAGGGGAAGGTTAGTAGTTGGGGCCCCCTGCAGTTGCCTGGACTGCTTTCCTGTAGTTATGCCCGTTTTACATATCTTCTCTGGGAATGCTTTTTGTTCTGATTTTCAGCAATGTGTACTGATAATACTGTAGTATGGAAATATATAAATGAACATTTCTTTAAGAAAAGAGAGTTTTTTTAATGTATATAAGCCTCTAATCTTTGTAACACCCTAGAGAAATAACATAATGAATGCATATGGCCAGTTCACGTCCCCTCCAGGGCAACATTTCCGTGTGTGTCCTATTGATTTCATCTTGATAATGCTATAAAGATACATTTATTTATGTAGTAATTGGTTTTAATGGATAAAGGCCTCAAGAGTCCCCCAAGGCCAGACCTTTCCCAGTTCTATAAATTACAAGTATGGAGACAGAGAGATGGCCAATGATATTGTGAGCATTAACCCCTCGGTATTCAGCTATTTACATTATAGTAGGTTCATGCATTAAAGAGGAGGGGCAGACACATCCATCACTAATACGTTCTGCAAATTACAGTGCAAAGCTTGAGCAGAACAGATCCTAGAATATATTACAACCTAAGCTGAATCTTACGTTTTTGCTCTTCCATCTCAGCACACACAAGGGGTAGTGCTTGGGTGGAAAAGACCACTTAATGGCATCAAGAGAAGGTGACCGTGGTAACCATGTAGAGCAGAACAGGAAGTCTGCTTGGATACTCAGTGCTTCTCCTGGTTTGCTGTAGAGTCCACATACAGACCAAAGTAATGAGGAGGATGCGAGTGATTGACAACCTAGGTTCTCAATATGTGGTATTCATACCCCTGGGGTATTTGGGTTGGTTTCAGGGGGCACTTGAACTTGTCATAGTTAATCTAGAACAGTGAGTTTTACATTTAAAAAATTAATCATGCATAAATAATCTTTACTATAATATATTACGGTAAGTTAATTAAAAGCATAAAGGGATGTTTGAAAATCATTTATACACTTATACTTAGTACACCTAACAAATATATGGTGTATTTGTGTTTTGGTCACACAGTCAGTTGGGCACAGGGTGAGCTGAGTGATGGCTCACTCTACTACTGCTGAAATATCATGCGGTGTTTACTACTATTCCACCACCGGAGGATGAGGCAACTCGGAGGATGAGGCAATTCAGGGTACTATGGTGGCGTCCAGGTCAGATGCAGCGCGGGGGAGAGCTCACGCCGAAGTGACCTGCTTAGGCTGCTTTTAATATATGTGTGTCAGGGGGTGTTGAGATTATGTTATTCACAATAGGGGGGGGGGGTACTAGGCAAACACAGACTTTTAAAAAGGAGTACTTGATGCAATAATGTTGAGAAGCACTGATTTACAACATAGCTAAACAGCTAAACACCAACACAAACAGTCCTTGTCTGTACTAAGTTCTGAAACTCTACATATACTGTCAGAAGCCCCCAAAGCAGTGCAAATCAGTTATTCCTCCCCATATGCCCTAACTTGGTTCTTACCTGCTCTGATCTACCTAGCTTTGCCAATGGAAGGAAAATGGTTCCATGAAAAATGGGAGATGTGTGATAACTCCTGGATGGGGCCATAAACCAGATGATCAGGTCAACCAGTAAGATGAATGGCCACCATAAACATCTTTTCCAATTCCTCTAGTTATCCCTAATTTATTCATTGGTTGCTGCTCTGCAGATCAGGTCATTTGAGGCATGGGGAACAGCAGGCATCTAATAGATGCCATTGTTAATTGGCCAAAGTGGTGAGTTGGGCACCCGATGAGGATAGTAGCTAGTAGTAGAAGATGGCTACTACATAGGTAATAATGCTTTTAGCTGATAATAGACGATCACCTACAACTAGCAGTCATTTTGGTGGGGGTTAATGTTAGGAATTGGGGGATCTTGTTTTAGGCATTTGACAGGGGTTAGTGTTAGGCATTAGGTGGGGGGTTAGGTTTAGGCACTAGAAGAGGAGGGGTCAAGTGAGAATGGGTGCTTAGTAAAATATCAGTAATGTAAATTACAAATAGCGGCACCACCTGGCACCCAACTCATGAGGTGGCGTCGCACAACATGTACTTGTTGTTATGGCCCAGTGCATAACTGGATAGCCATCTACATTTTTCAACTTATTTATAGGGAGTCTGATGCGAGTAGCAAAAAAAAACAAAAAAACAGATACTCACCTAAGGATAGGGAAGGCTCTGGGTCCTATAGAGCCTTCCTGGTACTCCTACGGTCCCTGCATTCCAGCGATGGATCCCCCGTTAGCAGTCTCTGAATGATCGGTCGGAGACTGCTCTTTTCCATCACTTCCACCACTGCGAGAGGCTTTGGCAGTCTTCTGGAGCCCAAGTGCTCTCGAAGACAGCTGCTCTGTACTGTACATTGCATGCTCGCACATGGGCAGTACAGAGCGGGCGACTTTGGGAGCACTCGGCGGGCTCCTGAAGATTGCTGAAGCCTCCCTCAGTCGCGGAAGTGACAGAAGAGAGCAGTCTCCGACCAATCGGTAGGAGACTGCTAACAAGGGATCCAGCCCTGGAACGTGGGGACTGTAGGTGGAAAGGGAAGGCTCTATACAGTGTTCCCCAACCCTGTCCTCAAGGCCCACCAGCAGTGCATGTTTTGTGGAAATCCACACAGATACTTAATCAGCTCTGCTGAGACACTAATTACCTCACCGGTGCATGATTGTGGTTTTCTGCAAAACATGTACTGGTTGGTGGGCCTTGAGGACAGAGTTGGGGAACTCTGCTCTATATGACCCAGAACCTTCCCTCTACTTAGGTATCTGTTTTTGTTTTTTGGGTTTTTCTTTCTTTTTTTGATACTCGCTTCAGACTTACTTTATGGGAGAATTTGAATTTAACCTGAAAGTAAGCAGCAACCTTAATCATGAAACCCCTCATAAAGAGGTCTTTACAGCATTACTGTATTGTACTTACACATAGTTTCAAATAGCTTAAAAATAAAGCCCTGATGAAAAATGCAATGTAATTGTAGTTGTAGATGACTTATTTTCCACCATTTTTAAGATCTAGACAAGTTGACCTCAGTAAGCCCAGTATAAGCTCTCACACTGTGCTTATACTGATGACAAACAAGTTACAGTCTGTGCTGATCTCTGCTTCATTATTCTGCTTTGTAGCTATCACGATTTCTTCTGTGGGTTAAACTGACTCTCTAATCTCATTAGCATATCTATATTGACATGTTGATAACATATGCAAATGTGCCCCTGACTCTTTCTGTAATATAAACATTTGCAGAGATGGCCTTGTTTTTTTGATTACCCATAACAATAGCAAAATCAGTAATGCAGGTTCATTGTGTTATTGTTCAAAAAAGAAAAGAGGTCTATAGAGTAAGATCTCATCCTATGTGAATAACTCTTTTATTAACCATACACAGTATGTGTGTGTGTGTGTGTGTTTGGGGGGGGGGGGGGGGGGACAGAAAATAAGGGGGCCTGGTCCTGTGATTATGTAGAGCAGCAGCAGAGTATTTCACGCAGCCAGCCAATTATAATGTGCAGGACCGAGGCAGAGGCAAGAGAGGCTCCAGCCTCAGAGCGCAGTGTAGGAGGGGGTGCACAACTCACTCAAATCATTCCCCTATTATGTTTGAAGCAGAGAGAAATAAAAAAAGGGGATACATGGCAGTGACTGCAAGCCAGATAACTAGAGATTAAGGTGTTGGGGGACCTGGGACGTGTGTGATGGCTGGGATGGATGAAGGGGGGGCATTTTGGTGTCACAGCCTTGGTTGCTGGAGGACCTTGTCCCGGCTCTGATTATGTGGCATCCATTGTATGTCATGTGACAGTGTGAAGAGGACCTGCCAGGAGCAGGTAACATGCCCAGTAGATTGAAATTACACATGCATGGAATTGTTCTACTGAGCATGTGTGAACCACACTCGTGAATGCCTTCTATGGATGACCTCGTACACAGAAGTAACGCAACCATGGAAAACATATTCAGCAAGCTCTTGTCAAATTTGTTTAGAGGGACCCAGCACTGGATCGATGGGGTGTAAGAGAACCTTGGAACCCTCTGGACTATTCAGAGACTTCCCACAACTGAGGTAAGCATGTAGTTTTAACAATTCAATTAACTTCCGGTATGTTTTAAGGGGTCCAGCCAATAAAGGCATGGGGAAATAAGGGAGCACAGTAAGGTTGTGGGTAAAATATCATCATTAAATACCGGTATTTTGCTATTAAAATGTAAAATATTGATATTAAATACAGATATTTTACTCTGGCCTTGAAGTGTTAAAAGAGCCCCGATGCCCAGGCTCTCATTATTGGTATGTACGTTGCAAGACCCGCCTAACCAAAAGTGAAAGGGAGATGGGTCAGAAGCTGGGTCTTGTCGATCTTCTTGCAGCACGGGAGCGGTGTGTGGGCTGCTGCTGAGGGACTCTGTGGGAGGGAAGTGTCCCGGCTGCTGCTGAGGGACTTTGCCGGAGGGAAGTGATCCGGCTGTTGCTGAGGGACTTTGCAGGAGGGAAGTGACCCGGCTGCTGCTGAGGGACTCTGTGGGAGGGAAGTGTTCCGGCTGCTGCTGAGGGACTCTGTGGGAGGAAAGTGACCTGGCTGCTACTGAGGGACTCTGCAGGAGGGAAGTGATTCAGCTTTTGCTGAGGGACTCTGCAGGAGCGGTGTGTGTGGGCTGCTGCTGAGGGACTCTGTGGGAGGGAAGTGTCCCGGGTGCTGCTAAGGGACTCTGTGGTAGGAAAGTGACCCGGCTGCTACTGAGGGACTCTGCAGGAGGGAAGTGATCCGGCTGTTGCTGAGGTACTCTGCAGGAGGGAAATGATCCAGCTGTTGCTGAGGGACTCTGCAGGAGGGAAGTGACCCGGCTGCTGTTGAGAGACTCTGTGGGAGGGAAGTGATCCGGCTGTTGCTGAGGGACTCTGCAAGAGGGAAGAGACCCGGCGGTTGCTGAGGGACTCTGTGGGAGGGAAGTGATCCGGCTGTTGCTGAGGGACTCTGCGGGAGGGAAGAGATCCGGCTGTTGCTGAGGGACTCTGTGGGGGGGAAGTGATCCGGCTGTTGCTGAGGGACTCTGCGGGAGGGAAAAGACCCGGCGGTTGCTGAGGGACTCTGCGGGAGGGAAGAGACCCGGCGGTTGCTGAGGGACTCTGCAGGAGGGGGGGTGAGGCAGCTGGTGGTGGGGGGCTCGGCTTTGTGCTCGGAAGTGGACTAAGTAGCACTAAAATAGCAGCATTTGGATGCCCAAGATGCCCGATATATAGCAGGCATTGTATCAGCGGCCACTATATATCGGGCGCCCAGTTTTCTGCTCTGGCGCCCAAAGACCGCTATTTTTTATTGTCGCCTATGGCGGCGCCCATTTAGTCCACTTGCCGCATGTACCCTTTTTTCCTGCTCCATGTTTTAAGAGTGCAGTTTAAATGAGAGCAGCAATTTTAATGTTGATGTCTACTTGCCAAGATATTGTAGAAAATAAATAGACCGCACGTAATCTATGCATACATACTTTTCTAAATGCCTAACCTTGGATTCCTGAAATAGTTTCAGAATACATTAGGCATGTATATAACCAATAGGCACCCGTTCATCTTTAATGGTTATAGAGATTATAGAAATATCTATTGATCTCTAACATACGAAGACCTTTCCACCTGCCATCAATCACAAGACCCTTTCGTTATTAACACCTTAATCTCCCTGCCTCTTGTCATTCTATCTATCACAAAAATTTAGTTTGCCAAAGGATGAGCAGAAAGGTCAAGGCCCATTTACAAATGTCATTTCAATCATTGCTCTTCACGTTTTTTACTTTCAGCTCTTATTACCTAGTTGTGACCTTTAGCAAACTTATCATATACATCCTGTATGTTTAAAACTGTCAATCTCCCAAAAAGAGATAGGGAGTGTGTGTGTGTGTGTGTGTGTGTGTGTGTGTGTGTGTGTTCGTGTGTGTGTGTGTGTGTGTGTGTGTGTGTGTGTGTGTGTGTGTGTTTGAGTGTGCATGTGTGTGTGTGTACATGTGTTTGTGTACGTGTGTGTGTGTGTGTGTACAATACTCAATATTTCGTTTTAGAAAACAGCAATCAGCTATATAAATACAAACTTTTGTGCATGTGTATTTGATCTGCATAACTGGAGCTCTTCAGATGGAATGGAAATGTAGAGTATAAATTTTGAATGAGACCTCATTGAGCAGTGTTAACCTGCCTCTGAATTCTGTTGGATTTGTGTTTGCCTTGCTTCAATTTTCTAAAGACAGCCATCAATTGCTGTTCAAACATAAATAAAGCACATATTTATATGCAAATAGAACATTATGTATTCAAGTACCAATCGGATGTAAACTGATATGTTCTGATACCCTTTCAAGCCCAAGTTCACAGATACATTTTACATACGTCTCTTCTTCCCCAACTGGCATTAAGAAAGACTCCCTCCCTCCAAATTCTGACTCATACACACAAAACTCCCCCAAAACAAAACACATCTGCTTAGTTTGGTTGTTATTTCCATGCTATAACATTCACATTGTTTTGATATAGGCATGTGTAGATAAACTGGGACAGAGAAAGATGGAAATAAACCATTTTATCCATAGCTATTGCTTGGTTCAGTAGCTTTCTCTACTTCACCCCAACAATCTCGATACATTAAAGCAAGGAGAATAGTATGTTTTAACTATGTGAAGACTTTGTAAACTGGCGGTGGCAACTGCTTTCATAAAAATCTCTGCAGTACCCACAACTTTCCAGTTCCAACTTAAATGGCAAAATTGAAGGAGGAAGTGGTGGTCTTACCTCCCTCAAGCAGACACGACAACGACTGTGATTCAGACAGTCAAACACATTTATTAGGAACTCCAAAAAGAAATGCAACGCTTTTCGCAGGTTCAGCCCCGCTTCATCAGGCAATATAGGGAGCAGTATCAAACAATCTGCACAAGGATTCAAATTAAGTGCCTCTCTGGCACCTCTGGCGTTTAATTTGAATCCTTGTGCAGATTGTTTGATACTCCTCCCTATATTGCCTGATGAAGCGGGGTTGAACCTGCGAAACGCGTTGCATTTCTTTTTGGAGTTCCTAATAAATGTGTTTGACTGTCTGAATCGCAGTCGTTGTCGTGTCTGCTTGAGGGAGGTAAGACCACCACTTCCTTCTTCAATTTTGCCATTTAAGTTGGTTTTTAAGCTCATTTAATCTAATCTTATACTTTTGGCGCCTCTGTTCATTGTATACAATTTTGAGTCCACCCTTGGTGGAGGGTTGCTACCCTTTCTTCCTGTCTACAGAGAGCGACTTCTTAATCCTGAGTGGGGTCAGGACAATCTCCCCACCTGCCTTTACAGTGGTTGCCTGCTGGTGACTCTGACTTGTGAGTATTTAGCAATACAAACCTATTGCCACCTTGTCCAGTACGAATTACACTATTGGGGCTCTTGGTGTTCCCTGTTTTTAACTTTCCAGTTCCGTTCCAACGCCTCCAGCAGCAGTACTACCTCTATCTCTGGCGCCCCAGCTGTAGCCCCAGCTGTAGCCGGAAGTCCAGCGTTGTCCATCGCTAAAAGTGAAACGTCCCCGTCTGCCATCTCTACCACCAGCACCCAAATTACCGGCCACATGACTAAAGAGAGCATAGGGTTTAAAGCAGAAGGATTAGCCATACTATGCTAGGGAAAAACACACATATGTAAGTAGGGGCAGCACAATGGAGTAGTGGTTAGTGATTTTGCCTTGCAGCGCTGGGTCCCCAGTTCAAATCCCAGCCAGGTCAACATCTGCAAGGAGTTTGAATGTTCTCCCTGTGTCTGCTTGGGTTTCCTCCAGGCACTCTGGTTTCCTCCCACATCCAAAAAACATAGAGATAAGTTAATTGGCGTCCCCCCCAAAAATTAGCCCTATAATATGATACATGCACTACACGATACATACATAGACATATGACTATGGTAGGGACTAGATTGTGAGCCCCTCTGAGGGACAGTTAGTGTCAAGACTATATACTCTGTACAGCGCTGCGTAATATGTCAGCACAATATAAATACTTAAATAAATAAATAATAGATAAATACTTGATCTACTTACAGAACACATGTATTATACTCTCCACGTTTTGATTTTAGTGAATTTTATATAGTAAATGAAGAGTATTCTGTTCCTGGTGGGAACCATGTCTTTTGCCCACAGTTTGATGCTAAATACTGATGTCATTTCTTCCCTCAAGTTTTTTTTCTTTTCTCCTCCAATCCATACCTCCCAACTTTTCGAGATGAGAAAGAGGGGCACTTAAGCCACACCCCTGACCACACCCCTTTCACAACCATAGTCAAACACAATTTTTAGTAGAGAAATATATATATTTACATAGAAAGAGGGACAAAGTCCTGAAAGAGGGACAAATGAAGAGGAAAAAGGGGCAGAGGGACAGGGCTACCAAAGAGGGACTGTCCCTTCGAAAGAGGGACAGTTGGGAGCAATGCTCCAATCGCTGAGTCACCTCAGCCTTCCTTGTAAACACAAGTTAGCAGAGGATCATGTTTACGCTAGGCAGGGAAATAAAGGGAAGAGGAGGAATATATTATAGATAAAAAGACCCCCAGCATGCAACTGTTTGGCAATGGCACTTAAAGGGCCAGTGCTCTTAAGGTATGTGATAACTCCAAACCATAACAGCAGAAAAAGTTTTGAATGCAGGATTAGCATCTTTATCACTTAATAAACTCAGACCAGTTGCTGTTGAAATTTGATTTTTATGGTGACAATCCCGCTTTAACCAACCTGGAGGTGGATGAAGAGAGCAGTGACCTGCACCTAAATGACACCAAACGCAGTGCGTTGGTGGTTGTAGCGGCCCCATCCTTCTTCTATGACAAGGAGACCACTGAACCAGTCCTGCAATACAAGCTTTTAGAATTGTTTTAAAATATTTTTTTTTAATATTATTACTTTCAAAAAAATAACATTTATAAAATAAATATATCTTGAATGTACTATAGTATTATGGTGGCTGGATAGTGTACTGGTTAAGGGCTCTGCCTTTGACATGGGAGACCAGGGTTCAAATCCTGGCTAGGTCAAATACCTATTCAGTAAGGAGTTCAAGGCAAGACTCCCTAACACTACAGGGTGGCCTCTTGAGCACGTCCCAGTGGCTGCAGCTCTTGAGCGCTTTAAATCCAACAGGAGAAAAGCGCTATACAAATGTTCGGATTATTATTATTATTATTCTCATAAGTGCGTGAGTAAAACATGTCTGAACTTCCAGTATTGCTTGCTTTGCATTTGTTTTTAGCTAGGTCTCCATTTTTTTTCCATTCTTCATCGTTTTTTGTAGCTGTACAAGTTTAGCCAAGGGAAAACCTCACCTTCTGTATGTTCTGTATGGACACTCTCCTGTCTGCCTCCATTATGCATGGAGAGTTGAGACCAGACACAAAATCTTTGAGGGCAGCAGGTCCTGGACTGCATGTAAATTGTTTCCCTATTCACCGGTGAATTAAAACAGTCCACATGAGCCCACTCTGAACTTATTACCTCTATTTTATTATTTGTTGTACTGTATTACTGTAGTACGGTACTGTACTTATCTACACAATATTTCTCTCTGAAACATACTTCAAGCCACAGGTTCCAGAAAGTCGCTCCTTTTCCAACCTGCCCTCTCCATAGAGCAGAGCACACTTATTAGCAGAGAGCTGAATGCATGCACAAGGAAAGACCAAAATAAGAAAAAATTTTTACAACCAAATCATAATTTTTATTGGACTGTGACCTGGCTATTTTTCTAAGACTACCCATACTGTAGCGAAGACAGTTATCTTCACTAACTAGGTAAAGGGGGAAGAGGCGCCCAGAGCAGATAAAATACGTTAAAAACAAATAAAATGAAAAAAGTGAGGTGGCTTACCTCAATGAAGACAAATTCACGTATTAATAGAATTTTATTGCACTGGCAACGCGTTTCGTGGGTGCATACCCACTTCCTCAGGCCAAATAGCAGTGCCTAATAGTGCTTGTAGCCACAAATAAGGCGCCTTATTTGTGGCTACAAGCACTATTAGGCACTGCTATTTGGCCTGAGGAAGTGGGTATGCACCCACGAAACGCGTTTCCAGTGCAATAAAATTCTATTAATACATGAATTTGTCTTCATTGAGGTAAGCCACCTCACTTTTTTCATTTTATTTGTTTTTAACGTATGTTATCTGCTCTGGGCGCCTCTTCCCCCTTTACCTTGTGCCTTCACCCTCCTTTTGGAGGGGGATCAACCCTCTTTGACCAGTTTAGGTCATTTGAGGTTTGCTTTTTATCAAGAGTGCGACCATCACCAGCTCTGTCTGGTCACCCGAGTGGAGTTGAGGTTATACATCTCCACCTGCTTCTAGTGGTCGGTTGCCCTTCTGCAACCCACCTTTGTGAGTATAATACATTCGCATATTTTACATGCTTCTGGTACTGTGACATACTGCACCATTTGGGCTCCTGTTGTCTCTGTGTTTTCTTCCTGCAGGGTGCAATTTTTATTATCCCTACTTTTTATCTTCACTAACTGCTTTTACCATGGTTGCCATGCATGCAACCTTAGCAGTAGTACCCATCATTATTCTTTCTTTTTCTTTTTTTTTAAAGTCTATAAACTTACTTCGGTACTTATCCGTTAGCCGGGCGCATCCGGCAGGTGGCGCTAATTACTATTCCCCCTCCAGGCCGATATGGATAGTAGGGAAAGATGTAACTCTGGTGGGGTTTTGTCGCCACCTGCCGGATGCGCCCGGCTAACGGATAAGTACCCTTACTTCACTATGTGGGGCTTCTGGGAAGGTACCCAATTAAAAATTATGGTTTCTGGCAATCATTATTGCAAATGTCTACAAGCTTTTAGGTGATCATTGGACCTCTTAGCTAGCATGATCAAACCATATACAAATTAAAATATTTTAATTGAAGGTAGTAGCTCACAATTCTATCTCCTTTTAAACAGCCTCCTGATTTATCACAAGTAGGAACTTGGATCGTATGTATTTGCCCTAAGCAGGTAGTACTAGCTAGCCCCAAATGCGGTTGTTAGACCACAACAGCACTTTATTTGGCCTGAGGAAGTGGGCTTGGTCCCACGAAACGCGTTGCCTGTGCTAAATCTCCAATTAAGCTTCCTTTTTAAAGTGAGTTGTCGTCTGTGAGGTAAGCCACCTCATTTTTGTTATTTTATTGATTTTAGAGTATTTTATAGAAATTGGGCGCCTCTTTACCACTTCGTTCTCAGTACTAGCTAGCTAGGTCTTTTATTCCTTGAAGTGCCCTCCATCCCTGACTATCACATAAACTGCAGTGCATTATTAATTTAAAAAAAAAAAAAAAAACAACAACAACAGAGTATAAATTCTTAGTTCAGAGAGGCCATATTCACTAAATATTATTTTTGTAGTGCATGTTACCCTAGCAACACTTGCATTAGCCAGGTAACGTGGGTTGCACTAATTGTGCAAATAATGCTACATAGTTGGCCTGAGTAACTATTACATTTCCATGCAATTTTATCGGTATTTAGTATATTTAGTGTCTTGCTGACAGGAAGGTAAGTGAAAGTTTGGGCCTGCCCCCCTGCCATGTAACATCATGCAGGTAGATGATTGGTGCTCTGATTCCCATCTTAGAAGAGGAGGGAAGAAGGACAGCCCAACTAATGGTCATGTGACTGCACTAAAGAATAAAATAGTGTCAATCTTTTCTAAATAACACTTTACGATTTATATAATGTTTAGTGGGAGGGGAGAAAGTAGGAGATTCAAAAATAATTGAAGTTTTTATTAGGCTAGGTTCACAGTGGACACTGCTTTCCCAGAAACCGTAGGCATACAACGCAATGGATCGGGAGAGCGGCGCCGCATACAGTGACGCATACAGCTAATAAAAGATATGCTTTACTGTCACTGTTAACACCTGCATTTACACACTGCATGCTCCTGGCGAACTGTGAACGTTGCATAGGTGGTGCATTGCAGTGTGGTAACTAAGCCACGTTACACACCGATGAACCTAGCCTTAAAGTGTTAATGTTTAAGAAGACAATTTTTTATCAGAAAGGAATCATCTTTAAGGAAAGACTTGAAGAACCAAGAGGTTCTATAGTGATTTTTTTTATAGACCTTTGTGATATATACTTATGTCCCTGCATAATAAATATAACTGGCATGAAAAATTACAGACACATATAAACTGCAATGAAAGTAAGTACACATTTACATATTCAATTATTCAAAGTGCACATGCTTGTAATAAGTTGCTTGTATGACAAATGTGCATATTAACAGATCCATGCAAACCCACCCAAAATATATAGCACAACTTTAAGCTGTAGAGTACAAGGCTGGCACATGCACACACAGACACACACACAGACAGACAGACAAACGCACACAGACACGCACACAGACAGACAGACAGACAAACACACACACACACACACACACACACACACACACACACACACACACACACACACACACACACACACACATAGACAGACAGACAAACGCACACGGACACACACACACACACACACACACACACACACACACACACATACACACACACAGATACGGACACCCACATAGACACACACACACCCACACAGACACACACACACACACACACACATATACACACACAGATACGGACACACACAACATAGACACCCACACCCACACAGACACACACACACACACACACACACACACACACACACACACACACACACATACACACACACAGATACGGACACCCACATAGACACACACACACCCACACAGACACACACACACACACACACATATACACACACAGATACGGACACACACAACATAGACACCCACACCCACACAGACACAGACACACACACACACACACACACACACACACACACACACACACACACACACACACACACACACACACACATATACACACACAGATACGTACACCCACATAGACACACACACACCCACACAGACACACACACACACACACACACACACACACACACACACACACACACACATTCTTGTCTTAATCAAAGTCAAAGCACAGGAAACATTTGTGGGTATAATGTATGGCTGATTTGCATCAGAAAATACTGGTCCTATGCGTTGTTTTGTCCCGTAAAGCTGTCAGAGCATGAATTGCCTCTGTGTGCACCCATATATCTGTCCCTCCGATATATTTAGATCCATTTGAAAGGGGGTATTTATGTTTAAGATGTGCCGTAATTGGCCTGAGTCATTTGGTACTTTGGTGCTATAAAACCACTAAGGATTAATTAGGCCTTATGGCTTCCTGGAAAGGAGTGAAAGTGAGATACAAAAATCTGACAATGATCGAGAAATTCTCTCCGGTTTCATCTATCTTCATAAAAATACAATAAAAATATGCGCTAGAGCCTCTCCCACAGGAACAAGGAGGGGCGGATATGTTGGGGGGGAAGTGAGGAAGTCTTACCTCAAATGATACCATTATAGCACTAATTAATCATCATCGCATGTGCTTCACATTCAGCCTATACTTGCAGTAAAAACTGGGATTAAACCATGAGATCATCTCAGGCGTGAGAAACACCAGGGAGGTTTTAACACCCTAAAAGCAAGTTAATATTTAAACTAATTAACAGTAATCTGCAAAAAAACATTAATTAATGATATCTACTGACCCCGTCATCATCAGCATAATGTATTGAAGGTTTCATGCTCATCTGTTTTTTCTGCTAATAAACAGAAACCCGTACAAGTATAACTTCTTGGTCAAACACTTAGTCTGCCCTATTTTAAGTAATTTCATTCAGATAATATTACTTTTATTATTGATTCATGAAGTGTCAACATATTCTGTGGCACTTATATACACACATATACCGTATATGTGTGTATATACAGTGGGATGCGAATGTTTGGGCAACCTTGTTAATTGTCATGATTTTCCTGTATAAATCGTTGGTTGTTACGATAAAAAATGTCAGTTAAATATATCATATAGGAGACACACACAGTGATATTTGAGAAGTGAAATGAAGTTTATTGGATTTACAGAATGTGTGCAATGATTGTTTAAACAAAATTAAACGACCCCCCACCCCCCAAAAAACGAGATTCACTTACCTGGGGCTTCTTCCAGCCCCTTGCAGCAGCCGTCCTGTCCTGCCCGGGTACTCAAAGATCCTCCAGGCTCCCATCGCGGCTCCAATTCTTCATTGACGACTTATAAGTCGACAGCCACTGTGCCTGCGTAGCCCTGGCCATGTGCATCCTCGTTCGTGCTTCCGTAGCCATAAGTGTCCTACTCAGTACAATCTCTACTGCACCTGGGCAGGATGCTCCATGGGAGCACAAACGAGGAAGTGCGTGGCCAGGGCCACAGGCACAGTGGACGGCGACCAGCAAAAGAGAAAGTGAGCCATGGCAATGGACCGGAGGATTGTTCCAGGCATACGTGGGCACAGGGTGGCTACAGGGGGCTGGTAGAAGCCCCAGGTAAGTGAAACTCTTTTTTATGAATCTTCAGGTCCACTTTAAGTGAACTTTTCCTTTAAACTGAGAAAACAGACACTCTTCATTTTGCTGTCAACATCCTGAAATAATAGTATATTCTTTACTATCCTATCACCTTGAATATGCAGAGCCAGAAATCTGGGTATCAATGTAGCTCAGTGCATAGGCAGCGGAATCTCTGCCGTACACCCATGCATTAGAGCAATTTGCTCCAATTTTCTAGCATTAGCCTTGTCCGTAACATGTAGTGTCAGCAGGGGCTGCTGGAAGGGGGGGGGGGGGGGGGCAGCGTGTAGCACAGATTATACAAAAGCAGTGCAGTGACCCGTGATGAATGCCACTGCTTGCCGCATCTTTCCTCTACATAATCAGCCATTTTCAAAATTGATTTTAGAATGAGGCCGTCATAAAATCACCTGTGTCGAATGGAGAGAGTGTTAAATCCCATACGAATATTATCCTGTGAAATGTTTCTGCATTTTTATTTTTATGGAGATTTTGTGTGTATGTTTATGGCATCACTATTATTTTGATTTATTAGAGTCTGGTCCAATATTTTTTTATTCATATTGCTTTGTAAATTCTGAGTTCTATCTATCTGATCTGTCTGTCTATCTATCTGATCGATCTATCTATCTATCTATCTATCTATCTATCTATCTATCTATCTATCTATCTATCTATCTATCTATCTGATCTGATCTATCTATCTATCTATCTATCTATCTATCTATCTATCTATCATACTTGCATTATTATTGCTGGATACAACGTTGCCTTCTTAATGTATATATTTCCCGATATATTTCCTTTATTCTTTACAAAAGCATTCCCTGCAAAGCGATATTTGTTTGAACACTATTTTGGGAGTTGGACTGAGAAACTGGCGTTCAGTAAGTGCTTTTCTAAATAAAGAAAACCATGAGAATCCCCATAAGTAAATGGACTAGTCCAAAACGTGTCAGATCTGTCAGACTTTTACTCTCTCTTGTAAGTGACAGCAACAGAGGATAAAAGTAGTTTATGGTGCATTTTACTCTAGGACAAATGTACATTTTAATATAAGAATTTAAAGAGTAACTGTCAGGCTGCAGAAGCTAATTTAAACCTCTATTCTCCTGTGTTAAACAGTTTAGAAGGAAGCCCAAAAGCCATTAGTGAAGATAAAAATCTCAGTTACCTTTGATGTGTGCTTATCAGCAAGTCTGTTATAGACCCATAAGGACGCAAGCCGCATACTAAACTGCAAAGCATTCTGGGGCCCTCCCCTCGGCTGCTAATGAGACGTTACAGAAGCTTGTAATCAGTCCAGCGTGTAGCACTGATAAATCTCGGGGCAGAGTACTCTGCAGGAGTCAGCTATTGTTCCTAGCCACATGGCTCATTAATATTCAATGCACACTGTGTTGTTCAAGTAGGAGCTTATCTGTGATCAGGAAGCAGGCAGGACATGACGACACATTTGACAGAAAAACATGGAGCCTGCCATGAGCTGTCAGGAGCATCTATCTCTGCATATACTATATACAAATTCTGTGAAATCCAAACGTGGACAGTGAAATGCATATGTAATGTAAGTACAGCCAATCTTTAGCTACTGATATATGTGTTTATTTTCTCTGAGACCTTATACCTAACAGCTCCTCTTTAAAGGCAAAAAATTGTTCTAAATAGCCACCGTATTGAAAAAATTTCAAACTTTATTAAATATAATCATATACATGTGTAAACAAAATACAGTACATAAAATATAACTCAGTTACACAGTGTAATGTATATTTTACACGTTTTAAATTTAGCAATTTTTCAAGATAGTAGTCCTTTAATTCCATAATAAATCACTTCAGAGTAATAAGTAGCAGGTAAATAATCCAATTATGTTCCAAAGCCATTGGCTCACGGCATGCCTATAGCCTATTCTGACGCTTGAGACTATTTTGGCCTTCATCAGTGCAAGGTATAGATAGCTATGGCACTATGGGTAGGTCTTAAAAAGTAGAGGTATTATTAGTACCTCATCAAGTCATGAAGAACCAGAGCCTCTGGAGTTTTGAAAAAGGCAAATAGAAACAAAAAGTCTGCTTAAAAAAATATGCTTACGATATTGCCTTCTTAAAAGAATACCGAGGCAAAAACCCTCGAGGAAGCAAAGGCCATCTTTAGGTCTTAGCATGAGCAATCACTTACTATGGGGAAGGTTTTCTACCAAATAGCTACGTCAGCTCGTAACTTGGTGGCACTGAGCTACTGCGCATGCCTGGCCAACTAGATCCAGTATAAAGGTTGCCGACTGAATTACCAGGTGACGGAGCGGCTTGGAAGAAAACTGCCACTGTGATAAATTATTCCTCTGGTGCTGGGACCTATGGATGGCCTCTGTTTCCCTCCAAATTTCACCACGGTATTTATTGAAAACAGAAGATCACAAAAATGGAGAGACAATTAATAGCACTCACACTGATCTGAAGTGTGCAGAGGTAGGGTCTGAATTCATCCATCTGATGTCTGGTGCCTCCAATCAGTCTATCTTCACTATGTGTGCTCAAGTTGATTAGTCAATCATAAGTTGGACTGAGAGGCAAATGTAGGCCGGCACTAAGCGCAGCGCAAGTGGGCGCCTAGCCAAAGATTTGTGAATGGCAGTTTAGTGCTCTTGTGCTTGTCCATGGCTCGATCTGGGATCAGTAGCAATACAACGTAACTGATTCCATTGTTACAACACAATACATGCAGTGTGTTGTGCAGAATCACACACGGTGACGCGCAAAATGTTTGCCAACCAAGGTGCACATTAGTCTGTTGCTTGTTTGCTTGCATTGCATCACATGCCACCGCAATTGTTGTTTCAGATTGTATTATGTGCACACTATAAAGTAACACAATGCTGCGTCCCAGTGTGAAACTAGCCTAATAGTTTATTACTGCTTCTCCTGAGTCCTGAATGAAAAGGAGAAATAATCAACATCAACAACTTTATACAACTGTAGACAATTAAGCATTTTCCTTTTACTTCCATGTTTTTGAAAGTCATATTTCTCCTTGAATTTCTAACTAATAAGGAAAGAATTGTTTTCTACTGTGTATCTCAAGTAGTTGTAAATGGTAATAAACAAAAATCAGGGCTGGAGGAAGAAGCGCATCACTGTGAAGAGAGTGCCAACACAAGTTTGTTTTGATCTATTGTTCCATTATCTAGTTGTGTTTCTGTCAAACGTTCCCCGCGTGCGAAACAAACAGCAAGGGATCATGAATTCATACTCAGGAAAGGCGCTTTTGTCTTGTTCTATCCGTGTATACAATTAGCTTTATCCGTGCCAACAATTAGTACTGCACACCGGGGGCATCTTCTATCGCATAGGATGACCTGTATCCACCTCCCCTATCATATGCAACATTTAAAAGGAGGTAAGTGGCTGACACGATGAAGATGTGGGAGCATACATTATGCATTTATATCAGTGAAGAGTATTCCAAAACAAAATCATTACATCAGAAAAATCAGAAAACTGCCATAAAGCATGTCTACATACACATACCAGCCTGGCAACATATAAATGAAGTAAAGGAAGGATTGCCCAGACTTTGCGGGATTCCAAATTATGACTTTTACATTGGAATTTCACATTTTTGAGTTAGTAGCACTAGCAAACACATTTCTGTACTGTGCATTATCAACACCAGAAACTCCAGGCACATCACCCTGCAATAACAGAAGGTGTGAGACCTGCACGAGCCAAATACAAATAGCAAACCAATATGCCTGTGAATCATTGAATGTTGCATACATGATACTCTCATACATGGTACATATACTCTGCATGAAATGCCTCTCAAGATTAATCTATATAGGTGTATAGGAGAAACAGGACAAAAAACTGCACACAAGAATGAACCATCACTGCTTTAAAATCAATGAGGATAAGATGGACACCCCAGTGGCCCAACCCTTCTGTGAACCAAGACACAGCGTGCAAGATCTGAAAATACTTATTCTTAAGGGTAATTTCAAAAACAAACAATCAAGAAACATTTTAGAGTACAAACTTATGAAAAGGTACAGAGGCGCTATTCATGACCTTGAGACTATACTGTGTACTCCTATCTGTTTTTTGCCTGAGGAAGTAGGAACATACCCATGAAACGTGTTGCACTGTTTGTTTTGGAGTATATTAATAAACCTGTTGTCATAAAACTGACGGAATCTTGTCTGCTTCGGGGAGGCGAGTCCACCACCACCTCCTGAGGGATTTTAAGCCTTTTAGAACCTTTTATCTTGCTGGCGCCACATATGAAAATGTTTAAGACATTAATAGAAGGTTTACATTGTGGAATGGGATTCATGAGACTTTATTTAACATGATTGACTTGGCTTTAAGGTCTTCAGAAACCTGCTGGACTTCATTTATACTCACATGAGGTCACTGTTAGATTTCAGGTGGTCAGTAGGATGGAGCATCCTACTTACCACCTGAAATCTAACTGCTAAACAGTAACCAGAACTGTCATCGTCATGTTTACTATTTACCTGCATCAGTGTTTTACTTCCGCTAACATCTGGAAATACTCCTGAAGCTGGGGAATAGATAGCTGAAAGATTTTATAGTTTAACTTTATCAGTTAGCCATTAAAAGGTATTACTTTTACAAAAGTTAGTTTTTTCTAACTAAATAACATATTTGAGTTGAATGCTGGGATGCAGAACTCCCAGAATTCCAACCGTTAAATTCCGAAAGATACACAAACATTTTTGCATTAATGACGAAAAAAAAATGTATACTGAGCATGCTCAATGGACATGAATGCAAAAATTCTAAGCAAAAAAAGCAAAAATTCCAAGTGAAAAGGTGAAATCTCTAAGCAAAATTGTAACATATTGTGAACTTGTTTTCGCAAATTTTCACTAACCATAATTAGTCTTATGGTAAGTGCAAATACATATACACAATAAATTTACATTTTATGATTTTGCAATGCAAACTAGGAATTTGAAAAAACAAACAAAAACAAAAAAACACAGAATTTGGTAATTCCACGCAAAATTTGTTGTCAGATTCAGAACTAAGGATCTCTGACTGCCACGACTCATCAATTGTCCTGGATCTTTTCAGGCACTCAATTGCAAAGCTTTTTTCATCTGTGCATAAGCTCCATGATTAGCTAATGCTTAATCAATAACTTCATCATTGTAAATGCCAATGTCATTACATCAATTCCTTTTTGCACCACAGACTGCCTGTGCTGTAGGCTGTGCCTTACATCTTGTATTCTGAACAGTGGGGATTATGCAGTCCAGGCATCAGCAACAGGACACACCCACAGAGCCTCAGAACTAAGCCCCGAATCTCAGTGCTTTTGATCACATGATCACAATTTTAGGTCAGGATTTTTAGCTGCAGATAACTAATTTCACACAAAAAGGCTACAGTACTAAGCTGGCATTTTATATTTGTTCCCCAAGATGGACTTTAAAGACCATCTGCAGATTGGATGTGTGTATCACGGTTATGAAGCTATTGGATGCAGCCTGCCAGAATCCAGACAAGTGCTGTACATTTTCTGCAAAAAGAACAGATTTCTCATGCGTAAAACTATACATTGCTAATGCATGCACAATTTACTATCATATGCAGGACCTCTACGTACAGAAAAGTTTATTAAAACATCTCCCTGTTAGGCGTGCAAACGTGTTCAAAACGTGTGGACTGACTCAGGGATTGACTACAGCTGTCCATCTGTCACATACATTGCTTAATAGCTTAATAGACACTGGTTGGTTTGTGATTGGTCTACAATTTCACCCAGCTACCTTCTGTGAAGGCTATTGTGTCCCCTATGAGGATGACATTTCTTATATACAGGCACTATGCTAGTGAAGTTGTGTTAGCCTACAACGCTTGCACATATGCATTTTCATTTTGAATGCAGCCAAATTGTCCTGGTCACACATTGTCAGCAACTACACTGGTGGTAATCATATTGGTGTGATCTATTAAGGTGGAATAACTGCAAGTTAGCTACACCCCACTATTTTACTGTTGTGGGGGGGGATCAGCAAAGACCCTCGCATGATTGTTTCATGAATATACCAATCACAAACCAACCAGTGTCTAGCCATTTGCTATTAAGCAATGTATGTGACAGACGGACAGCTGTAGTCAATCCCTGAGTCAGTCCACACGTTTTGAAAACGTTTGCACGCCTAACAGGGAGATGTTTTAATAAACTTTTCTGTACGTAGAGGTCAAGCCGGAATGGCAAAGTGTGATGAATGCTAAATACCTGTACAATATTTCGGTAGTGAGACATTATATCATATGCAGGAACCATCCATATGCATGGCAACATAATAACGGAAAGTCACATTTACAATGTAAAGGTACCTGTGGGAATGAGCACAGTTGTGTTTGTTTGGGGGTGTACATGTTTTTCTTTATAGTTTTTAGTTTGTGTTTACAGCTATTACTCTTAGGCACCGGAAGGCATTAGAATTGCCAAAGATTAAACATTATTGTCACAAATGAGACAAATGAGAAATATGGCGCCAGTCCTGAGAAAGAAACATCAGGGATTTAAGATGAGTGTTAATTAATTTTGGAAAGGCGTTAATTAAGATTTGAAAGTGTTTAAAAGAACTGGCTGTTCTAATATAAACTCGTTATAGCCTGAAAAAACTGGAATATTTCTTCATTTAATTTCAAGTGTTTAGTTTGGGCTTGGATATGATTAGAGATGGTCAATGAGATGCAAATAATTATGGTTCGATGCAGAATAATGTAAATGTATGCAGCTGGAAATTGGACCAATTGAATGATGCTGGGGTGGAATTTGTTTGGTCCATTTTCAAGATGCATACGTTTGCATAGAAAATGTGCATAATTCTGCATCAATAAAAACGTTTTGATAAAAAGAAGTCTCAGAATGATTTGCATCTGGTTGACCATCCCTAGATATGATGTGTGCTGCAGATGACAGAGGTGGTCCTGATGCTGTCTTGCACTTCCCTCATCCTGCCTTAACATGGTGAATGCCGTGTAGGCAGCTGCTGCAGCTGGGAGAGGAATCTCAATCTGAGGGTCAAATTAGGACACAGAGGAAGCATGAGAGCATGCAGATCAATTCTCTATAAGTTTGTAAGTAAGATGATCTCGATTTATACTTAGCCATTGTAATGCGTGAGTATATCCAGTTATTTGTGTGGCAGGGGCTGAGGTAAACACAGATGGGGCAAACAGTTTGTGAGCCAGTTTAGAAAGGTGCAAATTCTGTTTCCACTGGAGTTTTCAGTTCCAGGGAATACTGTATAGAGAATTAGGGACCGTTTCCACTTGTGTGTTGCGATTCCGTCGTGGAAAACGCATCAACTAATCTGCATGCGGGTGTGGATTTGTTCGCGTTTCCATGCGTTTTTTCACGCAATTTTGCTCGCGGTTTGCTCTTTGCGATTTTAACCATGTCAATGCCGGTAAGCATTGACATGGGTTTTTAAGCGACAACGCATGCAAAAACGCATGGAAAACCGCAAGACAAAAATGCTTGCAGGTTTCCTATTAAATTACATTACCGGCGATTTGTGTGCGGTGTGCGAATTCTGATGGGTCTGCCGTGCAGATTTTTTCTGCACAGCAAACCGCACAGAATTCCTGACAAGTGGAAACAGCCCCATCCACTAGTATTGGTTATGCGAATCTGCATGCAGAAAACGCATGCAGATTTGCTCTAGTGGAAACAGGCCCTCTAGGAGGGGTGGTGATATGTGTCACAGGTTACTTAAAAATTAGGCAATGTGGATTTTCCGTATGGACACTACGATCCCACTTGGCCGTAATGCCACTGTGCATTAACCTGGTGTTAATTCTCTGGCCCTGACACCTATTTTTCTTCCCCCCCCCCCTTTTCCCCTTTTTTCTTTGCTTCCCTATGTTGCTCCTTGACATTTTAGTTTTTATAGACGTTTTTTGTTTAATTATTCAACTATATATTTTTAATACTTGGTGTAATTGGGGTCCTAGATTTAGTGTTAAGAAACACATTACTTATGCATACTGATGATTCCAATTAAGTACGGGTTGTACCACCCCTTCAAGGGTGTGTAACGTGGGTGGTACCTTTATCCATGACTCCTTCTATTTGTGAAGCCTGCCATGAAACGCTTAGCTATGATTAATGTCTAGTTTGTCAAAAACATGTCAGCTTGTTTTACACTTGTTGGTGCTGGATACATCCATTAATAAAGAAAACTCTTTTGGATTATGCGCGGATCCTCTCTACTTTCCACTGGGCACTTGTAGGAGAATTCTCAGTCAGATCAAATAGATCAATAGAAATGTATTTTTATGTTTGTTACAAAAAGTAAATGTTTGGTATTAATGAAAAATTCCCATAACATGCCTTGCCAAGCACTGCAGAAACAGACTCTACTGATTTGTTAGTATGACATGGTTTATGGTCCTAGACCAGGGATTTCAAACCGGTCCTTTGAGGGCCGAGGTCCTCCTTACACATTTTTGACACAGCTCAAATGAATTGATGGGTTTGAATCAGGAAAGGTGTGGTCCATCAGGTAGAACACATTCCTCTCTTTCTCAATCCATCCTAAACACTGGCATGGATCTGGACCTCCAGACCTGGAGTTTGACACATGTGGTCTAGACAGAGATAGGCATGCAAGAAAACATCTTATTGCAAGGCCAGATTTCTGAAAAGGCCACAAAGGCCTGGGGTGCAGATGGACATGAAAGAGGGGTTGCTGTATATGGAAGAGGAGGCATCAAGTAGAAAAGGGAGGCCGCAAATGGAGAGCAACACTTAGAAGAGGACAACTGCTGCCTAAGAGCTTCTGTACATGCATGTTATTCCTGAAAGATGGGGCTTCACATGGAATGAGAGGGGTGCTGCTGTACTTGGAAGTGGAGCAACAAAAATGTGAGCCTAGGGGTAGAATAAGTATAAATCGGCCCTTATGCTCCCAATTCCTGGCACAGGTCCCAGAGGTTAGGAATGAATCTTCTTTGCTCCGATAAACATTGTCAATACCTGATTTAGCATGGGAAATCCTATCAATGGGGGCATAAAAAGTTATAAAAAAAAAGGCACAAGTTCTACATCTTCTCCATTCTACTAGAAAATAGTGTTTCATTTCTTATAAAACTCCAACACCTGCACAGATAGCACTGAAAACCTGGCAAAGGGTCTCCCATCCCCACTCTATCATAAGCACAAAAATCAGCATTTGAAAGCTCTGACATAATGAGATAGATAAGTACACCGCTATGTACAGTGCCAAGCACACAAACAACTATGCTGTGTTCCTTTTTTCTCTTGCTTTGTCTGAAAGAGTTAAAAATCAGGTATGCAAGTGACAGATTCTGTCCGGGTCGGGACCGAGTCAGACTATACCGTGTCCCTCACTGATAAGGAAGTACAGCCATAAAACACTTTCCTGGCAGAAAATTGCTTCTAAGAGCAGGGAACAGATAAAATGGGTCAATAATTTACAGATTTTAGTACTAGCGTACTTTAATGCATGTGTCATTGAGCAGATACAAAGAAACAGTAAACATTTAAAAATGCGTATAGATACAAAAGTTTATCTCATCAGTTTACTTTCACCTCCTGTTTCCTTTAAGAAGTCAAAGTCAGCAAGCTTTCATGTATTCCTAAAGTATTAAACTGGCCGTTTGATAAAAAAGGTAGCATCTGATGGACAAATTCAAATAAAAAATAGCTTTATTCTGCCTGCGTGTCTTTAATAAGCTGCATCTTTAAATCAAATCATTTTACCCTCTATCTGCACTTTACTAAGCACTATATTTCCTGTCCTCCACCGCAGCATATGGGTTAAGGGTGTTTACGGATGGATTGTGTCCCCTCCTGCTGTGTAAGTTAATGATTTCTCCATCTCCCTACCCTCCTAATTTCTAAATATCAATAAAGTTAATTAAATGCCATGCAGGGGGTCTTTTGAAGAGGCATGCTAAAGAGATTGGCAGAGACTGTTACAAAAGGTGCTGAGCTACTTTGCTGATAAAGCACATCACTGGCGGAAGGATGCCAAAAATAAAAGCAACACATTTCCTATTTATTTATTTTTTTTTTTTTAATTCCTCCAACAGTTGCTGCGTGAGATTACATCTACATTTCTGCCTTTTGTATGAACAACTTCCCCAGGTAAAAGTAACTAAAGACAGTTTGGAGATAAGTAGAAGTCTGGTACATACTGTACTCAGTTTGCACCCTAAGGGCCCGTTTCCACTATAGCGAATCCGCATGCGATGTCCGCATGCGGATTCGCATAGGCAATACAAGTGGATGGGACTGTTTCCACTTGTGCGTTGTGCGGGAGCGTTTTGGTGTGCGGGGGAAATCTGCCAGATTTCGCGTGCGGCTGGAATGCGTGCAATTTTCCCGCAATGCTTTTAATGCGGAAATCGCGTGCGGTTTTGTCATGCATATTTTTCCCGCGATTTTGCGTGCGATTTCGCATGAAATGTAATGTAAATTTACACAGGCAGTGACATGGTTAAAATCGCATATTACCTTAGCCATGTGAAATAGCATGCAAAATCGCGGGGAAAACGCATGCGGAAACGCATCCGCATGCGATTTCGTCCGCAGTGGAATCCAGGCGATTCCGCACCGCAATAGTGGAAACGAGCCCTAAACATCGGTAAAGTCAGTTGTGGTGTAATGCGTGCTATGCAGACGGTGCAAGTAATGGTAAAATTGCTATGCACTCCCTACGCATGGCATGGCAACTTTACCGATGTTTAGGGAATATAGCCCACTGTTTCATAACAACAGTCACATTAGAACAAGTGAGGATATGAAACACCTTGAAGTGGGATTACACTCCTAAAACCAAAACTTTAGTAAATACTGTATGTAAAATCATTTATTTCCACTGCAGAGAGCAGTAGACCCTTGCTTATCTCTGGCTCATTGGCAAATGTTGTAATTGCTGGCTGAAGCCATCTGCCTCTGTATTCACTCTGCCTCCTCCCTCTGCTGAACAGACACATTGCCCTCGCAACAGCTGAGGCATGTCAGCAGAAAAGGAGGGGGCAGAGTGAAGACACAGACACAGGGAGATTCTTGCCTTGCCGATGACCAGAGATAAGCAAGCTTCTACTGCTCTCTGTAGTGAAAACTTTACACACATGGAATACTTGGGAATGCTTTCAGATGTTATTTTATGCACCTAAGAGTAGTTACTTTAACCATTTATGCCACCTGGACATGATACTTACGTCCAGACGGCTGCTGTATTGCTGCTGCGTGCTTCGGCGCCCTCCTGCGTGATTGTGCCCACGCGCCCTCGTGCCACCTTTCGGTAGCCTGGAAAATCAATGAATGGGAACACGGCTCTTATTCATTGATCTAAAAAACCGGCTTCTCATTAGAGGCCGCGGTCTTTCTGAAAAAAAAAAAAAGTTTCCCGTCCTCTATATGTTTCCTGGAAGCGAGGACTGGGAAAAAAAATTTCACTGTGGGCATCTTGTGGCCAAATAGTAAAACTACATCTATACACATTTTTTTAATACAAAAACACACATTATTACATTTAAAATTAACTGTTTATTTCCCACACCAAAAATTACCGAAATAAATGTTTTATTGAATAAAAAAATTGCAATAAAATAACATAGTTACCTAAGAGTCTGAACTTTTTAAATATGCATGTGAAGAGGGTATATTATGACCATTTTTTTACTTATAAGCTTGTAAATAGTGATGGACGCAAAACTGAAAAAATGCACCTTTATTTCCAAATAAAATATTGGCACCATACATTGTGATAGGGACAAAATTTTAATTTTTGTAATAACCAAGACAAATGGGCAAATAAAATAGATAGGTTTTATATATGGTAGCATGTATTATTTTAAAGCTATAATGGCCCAAAAACTGAGAAATAATGCATTTTTTCCATTTTTTCCAAACGGTACCACCCAAAGAAAGCCTATTTGGTGGCCTAAGTGGAAAAAACAAGATAGGTAAGTTAATTGTGATAATTAGTGATAAAGTTATTATCGAATAAATTGTAGGTGAAAATTGCTCTGTTGCATAAGGTGAAAAATCCCTGCGGGCTGAAATGGTTAATGTTAGATTTGGGAGTAGAATCCTAATTTAAAGGACAGTTTTTCTTTGTCAATTCAAAGGTTGTAGATGTATTGATTTTAAAGGGAACCTAAACTGAGAAGAATATGGATTTTTCCTTTTAAAACAGTACTAGTTGCCTGACTCTCCGGTTGACCCTGTGTATCTAATACTTTTAGCCAGAGCCAACAAGCATGCAGATCAGGTGCTCTGACTGAAGTCAGAGTGGATTAGCTGCATGCTTGTTTCAGGTGTGTTATTCAGCCACTACAGCTGCCACAGAGATCAGCAGGACTGCCAGGCAACTGGTATTGTTTAAAAGGAAACATCCATATCGCTCTCAGTTTAGGTTCCCTTTAATTCCTAGCCAGTATTTAGTAGGAACGATGAAGTACAAATGATGGGCCAATAATTGTCCACGTGGTGAATTTCATTACACTCCATGATACAGTGCAGAATGTGGCTGCAGAGGTGGTTGGGGCTGTCACTGCTCATTTATATCATGGGAATGATAAAAAGCTTTTTTGGTGATACCACTATCATTGTTCACATCCACCACCTCTCCAATCCTGACATGGCTTTTCAATCCTCCTCCTATTGCTTTGGTGGCTTTGGTGGCTTCATATCAAACTGAAGCGTCCATCATATAATACAAATCTTGTATACAAAAGACATACAAAACTAGTGCACTCAAGTTTCATAAAAGCATACTCAATATAAAATGCGTTGGACGGAGCGTCGGTACAGAAGCTGTCGGTATACTGGAAGCCTGCTTGTTTTTAAATGATTGTACTTGGTAATTTTAATGTGAGTGCACTACTTTTGTATGGCTTTTGAATAAAAGATGTTTTTATATATGGCGAGCTCTTCAGTTTGATAGGAAACTCCCAAAGCAATTGGAGGAGAAATGAAAATTGGGGATTGGACAGGTGGACGTGAATCGTGGTGACATTGAGCATTCTTAGTCTTATAATCTGGACAGCAGAGCAGAGGGTGAGAGGCCATCGTTATATGTGGATGAGGTGTGTAATTTCTATGTGGTGGAGAACACAGCTGTAACATGCTTGTAGGCAGTGATTTGTGCAGCAACACCAAAGGGTGAGAGGCTTTGATACTTGGGTGCCTGCTGGTGATAGTTTTTGTCAACATTGGCTAATTTTCTTGGGACATTTGGGTGCCCAGTGGTGTGATATAAACTACTGAAACAGTGTTATTCTTTGTTTGCCAATTGGACTTTAAAGAGACTCTATAACAAAATGTGCAGCCTTATTTATTCTATCCTATAAGTTCCTATACCTGTTTTAATGTGGTCTGGCTTACTGCAGCCTTTTCTAGTTGCACTGTCTCTGTAATATATCTAATCTTCTTTTCTTTGTCAAGCTTTGTCGAGCCAGAGAGGAATGCACTGCCTCTGCTGTGATAGGGAGAAGTTAAGCACGCCCCCTGCAGGCTCTGTGTGTGTGCTTTGTTTATCCCTCACAGACAGGTCTCTGCTATGACTGGAGTTCACTATGTAATAAAAACTTATCCAATAAGAGAAAAACAGCAGATCTGGCACCAATATGCAATATTCCAAGTGTTTCCCTTTAATCCAGCAGATACAGGCAATACATTAGGAGTATTGCCTGTATCTGCTGGATTAAAGGGAAACACTTGGAGAAGAAGCAGGGGAACCTGCGAAACGGCTGTTAGGCCGACCACTCTATACTCCTAATGTATTGCCTGTATCTGCTGGATTAAAGGGAAACACTTGGAGAAGAAGCAGGGGAACCTGCGAAACGGCTGTTAGGCCGACCACTCTATACTCCTAATGTATTGCCTGTATCTGCTGGATTAAAGGGAAACACTTGGAATATTGCATATTGGTGCCAGATCTGCTGTTTTTCTCTTATTGGATATACTGAACTGTAATTGATCTAGAGCACGATACCCTAACCAAGGTCCAGCTGCTGTTCCCAGTCCTTTTGAGTGCCATTCCCACCACTGTTCTTCTTTATTTAAAATTGTAATAAAAACTTGTAGTATACTGTAACATGATATATATATATACACAAACATCACTTCCTGGTTAGCGGCCATGTTTTTTGTTTGTAAACACTGCCTAAAACTGCGATTAAAAGCCAGAATCGCGTCGGGGAGCGGCGTAAACGGCAAAGAGGGATCCAGGAGATCACAGTGACTCGATTGGTATGTTTTTTATTTTACAAATTGGACAGTACAGATTCTCTTTAAAAAACCTACTTATATGCAGTAGCAGAGCCACATATTCATGGGCTCCAGAGAAAATTTTACACATACATGTATCACAAATGAATCTAGAAACCTGCCACATGCTGTCAGATTTTTCTTTGCTTGCAAAATTTGCATGGAATGGAAAGAATCACAAATACTCCTATCTACCATGCTTGCCAATGTGAATTTGCATGAGCAAAAGACACACATAAATGCATGCAGTGGAAATGGACACTTAGTCTTTTTAAAAAAAAATCCAGATATTTGGAACTTTCATTATGCTTACTTCGTAGTCAGGAACAATACAAATGTTTTTATCTGCATAAATAAATAGGGTGTGAGTGTTTGTTTTTTGTTGCTATGATACATAATGCTATTATGGGTCAGTGTCTAAGTTGGTAGAGTAGGAAAATAAGTATCAAATCATTTTTTTTTGATTTTTTGCTTATTTTTAACAATGTCTGAAGGTCTTTGGGTATTGAGGGTAAACCACATTATCAATACAAAGGAGAGGTTGACTGAAGTGGCTGTTGACAGGCGTCTCAAGGATATTTCTGCACAGACTTCTGATTGGTGGAAAGAATGTTCCAGAGGAAGCCTTTCACATAAAGCAGATAATACATTGCCTTCACTTGACCATTCTAATCTAATTAGGGCTGACGAAAGAAAATTAAACATGTACAAAAGAAAGCAATGATTACATGTAGAGGGACATGATTTCTGAACACAACTCTCATCTTCAGGCCCATCTGCGGAGTATACAAGCCTTATGAGGAAGAACATGCAGAAAATGGTAGTTTATCTAAAATACCTTAAAATAAGGCCCTGATTAAAAATGAAATGTACTTAAAGGGATACTGTAGGGGGGTCAGGGGAAAATAGGTTGAACTTACCCGCGGCTTCTAATGGTCCCCCGCAGACATCCTGTGCCCGCGCAGCCACTCGGCGATGCTCCGGCCCCGCCTCCGGTTCACTTCTGGAATTTCAGACTTTAAAGTCTGAAAACCAGTGCGCCTGCGTTGCTGTGTCCTCGCTCCCGCTGATGTCACCAGGAGCGTACTGCGCAGACACAGACCATACTGGGCCTGCGCAGTACGCTCCTGGTGACATCAGTGGGAGCGAGGACACAGCAACGCAGGCGTGCTGGTTTTCAGACTTTAAAGTCTGAAATTCCAGAAGTGAACCGGAGGCGGGGCCGGAGCATCGGTGAGTGGCTGCGCAGGCACAGGATGTCAACAGGGGACCATTATAAGCCCTGGGTAAGTTTAACTCATTTTCCCCCGACCCCCTACAGTATCCCTTTAAAGAGGCCCTTTAGCGAAAAGGATAATAAAGAAATCAATACATTGCAAAGTGAGACATTAAAAACTAGAAGAGAGATAAGGAAATGATTGATATTCACCATGTAATTTGTTCATATTGTTTAATACACATTCAGAATGGACATATTTATCTTTACTACTGGCAAACATGAAAAAAAGACAGCACCAGCTGACATTATTTGTAACCACCACCCCCTAACAACACAATAGGCTAAAAGGTTGTTTTTTTAAAAGATATACATATGCACAGAGGGAGATGCTGGTTGCTTGGCAGTTGGAAACAGACAATATTTCCCACAATGCAACAAGGCCCCCACAGTGTGATGTCAGGACCTTGGTCCTGACATCACACTGTGTGAGGGGTTTCACCACAATATCAGCCATAGAGACTATTTGTCAAAATACGAAAAGCTGATTTAGGTAATACCCATGCGTTGAAATCTTTCTTGCAAGCTTTCAAAACTTCAAGTTTCTTCTTCAAGCATGATACAGTAATGGACCAGAACCATACAATTCTGAGTATTACAGTACATGCACAAGGTTATAATGTATATGAGACATCAGAAAAAACTCTGAAATTATTCTGTAGGTATCTGCAGCAATACAACACTGATATTGAGTGTTCTGTTTCCTTTACAACCTTATTTATTGTCCAGTGCTAAGTAATAAGTTGGTGCTTTATAAATAAAATAAACAATGTCCTTCAGTCCCATAGAATCTAGACAGTGAGGTCTTTTTTTACACTTCAAAGGAAGTCAGACTCACTGAGTTATACCGGGACCAGATAGCTGTAGACACCTACAAAAAGTTTCTGAGGCTTTTCAGATACCTCATAACAGAAATAACGATATTACCTAAATCACCTTTTCTTGTTTTGACAGATAGTATATTTTAGGAAGATATTCTCCAGCATTTGTATCATTCACATAAAATGTCAGGCAATGATATGTGTTGCATGTTGTCAGTTGCCTGTTCAAGGACAACGCAAGATGATTCTAGAGAGATACCTTGAAAGAATGAAGAAGGGACAGAATGTGAGTCCTGGGTTTAAACATTCACATACACAGGCACCGCTAAGGGGGAAACAGCCATTACAACTGTACAACAGTGATGTGACATCCACTGTCTCATCATTGAAGCCCAGAGACCTCAAGATGTTCATTAGAAAGCTTCTGATCACTTTGGTTACCTGATGCGAAGAGTTCATCATAATTCAAGAAACCAAGTCACTGATGTACATGTCATGATGTTGCCACTGTTCTCAGGTAGTAATAATGCACATGGTGGGATGTTCAAGAGAAATACTTTTTCAAGTGCCTACATGTCAATTAAGCTTAGCTAACTTCACCCGACTTTTTCACCAGTGGATAATTTAGGCTTGTAAATGTACACTGAAAGATTTGCTTTACATTACAACATATGCTGGAGTGGGAAATAAAATAGATGAAATTTGCAGTGTTGCTTAACTCCCTGACAGCTGGAGATACCTGCACAGGAGACTCTGCGCAGAAAGCGCACATTTACTTTTCAGTTTTCATAAAACTATAAAAATATTGCTAGAACATTACAGTTTTAAAGACCTTTTTTTCTTGTCATTCAAAGATTAAATTTATGAATACTTATTCCACCAATAAAGCTTCTACAGCAATAATGATTATGATGCCGATGATGATGATGTTCCTTCTTTTCCCACCATCATCATCATCCTACTCCTCTTCTTCCTTTCTTTCCTCATTCTCCTTCTTCTCCTTCCCTGCCTCCATCCCCTCCTCCTTATCATCCTCGTTTTTTTGCTTCTCCTTCCCCACCTCCTCCTCCTCATCCTCCTTCTTCTCCCCTTATCCTTATCTTCCTCTTCCTAGCCATCCTCTTTATCATCTTTTTCCTCCTTCTTCCCCTTCCTCTCCTCCTTATCATACTTCACTTTCTCCACCTACTACACCTTATCATCCCCTTCCTCCTTCTTCCCCTCATTATCCTCCTTATCAACCTCCTCTTCCTCCTTCTCCTCCCCTCATCATCATCCTTCCCCTGCTCAACTTTGTTATCATCGTCCACCTCCTTTTTCTCCACCTCCTCCTCATCATCCTTTTCCTCCTCCTTCTTCTTCCTTCTATTCTTCCCCTCCTTCACCTTACCATCCTCCTTTTTTCCCTTCTTCTACTTCTTATCATCCTCCTCCTACTTTTTCCCATCCTCCTCCTTATTATCCTGTTCCTCCTCCTTCTCCTCCTTCTTCGTTCTTCTTCCTGCTCTTCTTCTTCTTCTTCACTTTTATCAGCCTCCTCTTCTTCCTCCTACTTCCCTTTCCTCAGAAATTCCTTTGCTGACTTCAGGGGTGGAACTGAGGTTACATCTGCCCTCTTCTTATCTGTGTAAATGCCACACCTGTTTGGTGTTCTTTTTGGCTTTATATCTCTTTTAAGTTATAGATGAACATTTATTTAAAGGGATACTGTAGGGGGGTCGGGGGAAAATGAGTTAAACTTACCTGGGGCTTCTAATGGTCCCCCGCAGGCATCCTGTGCCCGCGCAGCCACTCACCGATGCTCCGGCCCCGCCTCTAGTCTGAAAACCACTGCGCTTGCGTTGCCATTTCCTCGCTCCCCCTGATGTCACCAGGAGCGTACGGCGCAGGCACAGACCATACTGGGCCTGCGCAGTACCCTCCTGGTGACGTCAGCAGCAGTGAGGACACGGCAACGCAGGCACAATGGTTTTCAGACTTTAAAGTCTGAAATTTCAGAAATGAACCAGAGGCGGGGCCGGAGCATCGGGGAGTGGCTGCGCAAGCACAGGATGTCTGCGGGGGACCATTAGAAGCCCCAGGTAAGGTGAACTCATTTTCCCCCGACCCCCTACAGTGTCCCTTTAAGTTTGAATTGCAGATTGTCTCTAAACGACGCATAGCGTAACTTTTTCATTATAAATCTTGAAGTTCTGCCTTAAGACACCAGACACAATTTGAACCACGGAGGGAATTAATAAATAATAAACATTAAATTATTAAAGGAATGATGGTGACCTTTAAAACATCCTGGAAAATTGTCAATTACTTGCTAAAATGATTGTTCTCACTGGCCTCAGTTGTTCTATTAATGAAATGCAAGGGTAAAACCACAGTTATGATAGCGAGTGACCCAGAGACTATAAATAGGGATGGAGATCTCCAGCAAATGCTCTTGCATGTAAATGAGGCCTATGAGGTAATAAAGCACTGCTATTCTTCAGCTGGGTTTGAGACGTTAGATAGATGTTACAGAGAATGATGTGACCATGGGAAGATCCTATAAGCACTCAGTTTAGATATGCCTGATTCCGTACTGTGAGATTGTAGGCAGGCAGTGTGACCCACCGAGCTACTAGATGAGAATTTCCCATCTAACAAATCCACTTCAGACATATTTATAGATGATGACTGATGCAGCCATTGCTAAGTGACAGTCAGTCTTGTTACCATGCTCACCTTTCAGAGTCCCAGGAATAATAAAGACAGTGAATATCATTATGTGTGTTCCTTGTCATTACTAGAGTATTGTTTAAAGCGGGCCTGAACTCAGAACTTCCTCTCTCCTCTAAAAGATATGCAACTGCATAATAACCTTTAAAGAAAAAACATTTCTTTGTTACAGCTGATACAAATCCTTCAATAAATCTGCAGTTTGTCTACTTCCTGCTTTCATGGAAGCAGACATATTGTTAACATCCTGTGCTTTCTAATGAGCTTATCTGCCATGGCAGTCAGCTGACACAGGTTAGAGATCAGATTACAATTTACGATTAAACACAGATGAGGGGGAATAAAAGAGGCTAAACTGTCTAAATACATACAGAGTGCATTTCTCTACGTTTTCCTTCTGTCCTGTGCAAGAGTTCAGGTCCGCTTTAAAGAGAAGCAACCAAAAACAGACATTTCTAAAAATGCAAATCTCTACTCAGAGTCTTATTATTATTGACGTACCTGTAGCAAATTTGGAGAAAAATATTTTACGTTACTGATAAAAGAAAAAAAAATTACACAAGGATCCTTCAATGCGGATCACAATTCAAAAACATCATCAATCAGCAATTTCAAAGGCTATTTCTGTCTAAGCATTACAGGACCCCCGAATTACATCTCCCTCCATGTTGCGACAACTTGGAGGGGGAATAGTATTTAATGCCACTGGGGAGTTTTGTGGCAGCAGAGAGAGCCGTCATTCGCCCAACTCACCGGCGGCTCAGCGATACGTACGCCTCTATGGACTCACTACGAAGCCATGTGCAGTATGCAAGTGGAAATTCAGATAATCACAATTTAGATTATTACAAATGGTCTTTTGTAACATCACCATAGAACTGATACAGTAGTTTTGGTTGGATGACAACAGGTTTAGCTATCCATCAATTTCTTCTACTTGCGGGGTTCACAGTAGTGAAGTTTAACTTTGGTTCCTGACTGTGGCCACCTGCAGTGAACGTTGCAGTGCTGTTTCAGTAGCATGGTTGTGTTAATTTATTTTACATTAGAAAAAAGGTAGCAGGAGGAATTACCGTATTTTTTGGACTATAAGAAGCACTTTTTCTCCCCCAAAAGTAGGGTGAAAAAGTCACTGAATCTTATAGTCCGAATAATACATTCGGACCGGCGCCAATGTCCCCCTAGGTGTCCCCGTGCCAACAGCAATCAGTGAATCCTCCCCCTTCCTTTAACCCCGGCACATGTGCACTGAAAGTTCTTGCTGCTGAAGGGAGGACACTTCCTGGACTTACTGCAGCCTATCGAGTCTGACTCCCCCCACTCAGGACACAGGATAAAGACAAGCATCCGGCGCTGACACTAGTTGCTTCGGGAGTACACTGCACCAAAGCTTCCGATCCCCCAATCAAATGCCGCTCAGCTCCAGTTTGCATGCGGATCTAATTACCGGTAAACACTTCCGCATATGTCATTCTCTAAGCGTGCTGGTCAAACCCACGTACAACAAGGGAGAGCGAGAACACGGACCTTCTGCAGACTGGAAGCTGCAGTAGGCCCATGTTCTCGCTCTCCCCTGCTGTACTTGGGTTTGACCAGCACGCTTAGAGAATGACATATGCGGAAGTGTTTACCGGTAATTAGATTCGCACACACACTGGAGCTGAGCGACGTTTGATTGGGGGATCGGAAGCTTTGGTGCAGTGTCCTCCCGAAGCAACTAGTGTCAGCGCCGGATGCTTGTCTTTATCCTGTGTCCTGAGTGGGGGGAGTCAGACTCGCTGGGCTGCAGTAAGTCCTGGGAGTGTCCTCCCTTCAGCAGCAAGAACTTTCAGTGCACATGTGCCGGGGTTAAAGGAAGGGGGAGGATTCACTGATTGCTGTTGCCATGGGGACACTTAGGGGGACATTGGCGACTGGAAGCTGCAGTAGGCCCATGTTCTCGCTCTCCCCTGCTGTACTTGGGTTTGACCAGCCCGCTTAGAGAATGACATATGCGGAAGTGTTTACCGGTAATTAGATTCGCACACACACTGGAGCTGAGTGGCGTTTGATTGGGGGATTTGGGGGCTTTGGTGCAGTGTCCTCCTGAAGCAACTAGTGTCAGTACTGGCTGCTTGTCTTTATCCTGTGTCCTGAGTGGGGGGAGTCAGACGCACTGGAGCCGTGGGTACAGATTCCAGAAACAGCAGGCACGCCTCACTTCGGCTTCCAGTACAGAGTAAAAAATAGAGAATAACAGAGAGGTGGGGGGTGTTCACAGCAGGCACTTCCCGCTGCTTCCCTTATCTGCATGGCAGGACGATCAGCAGAGACCATACTACTGTCACAGTGCTAGCTGCAGCTTCCACTCTCTGCTCTGCCCTTTTGCATCACAGTATATGCATGCTAAATGACTGTTGGGGGGATTGGGGATTAGTGTAGGTGGGGATTATTACAGCTTGGGGGCAGTGGGATTAGTGTAGGTGGGTGTTACTATAGCTTAGATAGACAGCTTGGGTAGGAGAAGATTCACAAGATGCCCCTGCTCCATGGATGCACCAAGTTTAGTATTATTTTATATTTGCCCTGTTTTTATCCTCTAAACTTGGGTGCATCTTATGGTCCGGAGCGTTTTATAGTCCGAAAAATACAGTATGTTCCCATCAGAGGTGGATCATTCACAAGGCAAACCTAGTCAGGTGCCTAGGGCTTGGAGAAATTCTAGGGGCCTGGTGGATGCTAGACCCCACCAAATCTTACCAGAGATGGATTAAGATGTAATGGGGCTCTAGTTTAGGTAGTAGATTTGGCGCCCTTTTGTGGTCCTTTTGATAAGCTGAAGTGGAGAGAGGTCAGTGAAGGTTACAGGTGGGCCCCTTGATGCCCACTAGGCCCCAGCCACTTGCCTAGGTTGCCTGGTGGATGATCCTGCTCTGAATCTTACTAAAACAAAAGAAAAGCCAGGTGACTATCAGCGGTGGGCAAAAACTGCTATCTTGCACAGGATCCCATTTCATCTTAATCCATTTCTGGTTCCCATGCTTAAAGAGAACCCGAGGTGTGTTTAATGAATGTGATCTGCATACAGAGCCTGGATCTGCCTAAACAGCCCAGCCTCTGTTGCTATCCCAAACCCCACTAAGGTCCCCCTGCACTCTGCAATCCCTCATAAATCACAGCCGTGCTGTGAGGGTGTGTTTACATCTGTAGTGTCAGTCTCAGCTGCTCCCCCGCCTCCTGCATAGCTCCGGTCCCTGCCCCCGTCCCTTCCCTCCAATCAGCAGGGAGGGAAGGGATGCAGGCGGGGACTGGAGTTCTGCAGAAGGCGGGGAGAGCAGCAGACTGACACTATAGAGATAAACACAGCCAGCTCTGACAAGCTGTTTGTCAGCAGCGTGGCTGTGATTTATGAGGAATTGCAGAGTGCAGGGGGACCTTAGGGGGGTTTGGGATAGCAACAGAGGCTGTGCTGTATAGGCAGATCCAGCCTCTGTATGCAGATAGTATTCTTCAAACCCACCTCGGGTTCTCTTTAAGGGGAAAACAATCATCAATTGTATATTGTGGAGATGACCAGTGATGATTGTCTGAGGTGTCCAGTATAAGCTCTGGAATGAGGATATTCCCTTGGGGTGCGATCTGGCCTTTTGTAAATCCAATAGAGTCAGGCTGCTCCGGAATCCACTTAAGAAGACATGTAAAAACAAAAGAAGGACACCGAAATTTCCAGCGATAAGAAACAGTGTTCCATATAGGACAGCTCTCACCTCGTAATGATGCGGCTAGCAGGTTTTAGTCAGCCGATTAGCGTTTGCGTCCAGCTTATAGTAGCCGGGGACAAGGCTGTCTACAATATTCCGGAGCTCCACGGAGTCCCGATGACGTCACTTCTGGATGGTCAGCATTCACTTTCATCATAGCAACCAGACATGCCGCTCGTAACTGAGCAGAAGCGGTGAACTGCCTATGCCTGCTATTGGTGGTTACAATCACATTGCCTATGTTGATACAGCAAAAATAGGGGACACATTAAAACTAAAAACAGAATAAAAGGTTTATGACAAAGGGGGAGACAACGCGTTTCACGGATATACACCCTCCGTTTTTTCAAGTCAAAGTGCCCCTTCTTTTGTTTTTACAGTATAAGCTTTGTGACTTATCCCACCAGCAAGCTCATTCAGAAACCCGCATTTTACAGAGCGACCATAAGTGTGTCGAGGTCCGGGTTATGCCATTAGATTGACAGATTGTCGGATTGTTGTGATTGTCTGAGTAGATTTAATGATAGTTTGAATGACTTCTATTATTGCCATCAGCCCCAGTTACACTAGTGTAGCGAAATGAGGGAACTGACAGATTGTTGCTTGTTTTTAATGTTCCTGCTGTGCCAGCGCCTCACTTCCCTATGGCTGTATTTTAACAAGTTTTTCCTAAGGGAAGTATGGATTTTTCTGGCAAAAGGTTCACTGTTAAAGGTGCCGAACAGACTGGATGCTGTGTGGGGAGATCATTTTCTGTTTCTTACAAACACTCTTTCCTCTTCTACAGTTCTGTTTTTTTTACAAATGTAGTTATTTGCAATAGATATCACTTAAATACAGATATGTACAGTACTATGGGGTATGGCAATTCATGAGCTCAGTAACCAGAGTCAGCACAGTAATCAGACTAAAATGTAACGTTTGCACACAAAAAAAGGTGTCTGCAGCTTAAACTGCTGTCTTAAAGCTTTGATCACATGACCAGAGGCTACTGCGAGGCAGAGTCACATTTCAGACTGTGTGAATGTAACCATTCCAGCTGTCTGGATTGCATCATTTCATCTGTTCAGTCTGGAAGGGGGCAGGCACAGACTACCTCTGCCTGAGAAAGCTGTAGCTTGCTGTACAGACAGTCACTAATACAGGAAGTAGCTGATGCTTGGGCTCCTTACCAGATATTTTACAAGTGGTTTACTTGGTATCAGATAATCATGGAATTCTTGCACATATAAACAGGCTCTATTGTACATTAAATGTAAACTGTCTAGATTGCCCAACCAACAACTGCTAGCACTCAGATTCAAACCTACATTCTAAAATTATGATTAGAATCTAAAAACTTGATTCTGGATGAGTTATCTAGAACTATATACTGTATATGTAACATGTGTTACAAGATTGATCTGCTTAAATGTGCTGTAGGGTAAAGTTACCATTGTTATTAGGGTACAGAAAAAACATTCAGAGAAAAATATTCAATTTATTTACACTAAAATGACAACACATTCCAAGCCATTATTGTGTGCACTGCAGACACTGTATTAACCTGATGAAGCGAGCAACTACCACAAAATGCGTGATCACTTTACTGTGAATAAATTGAATCCTATTGATTCCTATTGAATCTCAATAGGATCTCGTTAATAATTGTAATTTGGTAAGGTAAGTCACATAGTACATTTTTAACATTTTATACTTTTCTGGGTGCTTCCTTTCTCTCGCTACATTGTCATTAGGCACTGAATGAATCTACAGACCTTAGCAATGGTTTACTGATTGGTGAAACAAAGTTCATTCTTGTCTATGTTACTAGTTGTTGTGTGCTTTAGAGTTTAAAGGATTTATATTAGTATGCATTGTTACATTATTTTGCTACAATCTACAGCATTAGTATCATACTTGTCCTCAGAAAATATTCTTCCATACATACATACCGTATCAGTAGCATGCTTTGCTTCATAGAATAGTCTGCCATGATATACAGCATCAGTGACACACTTCACCCAGACAATACGCTGCAGCAACTGTAACATGTTGTTTTTGAAAGGATAAATCTGTTCTGAAAATATCTTTGTATTGCTTCACAAGGACCTCCGTTTTGTCAGCATTCAATTTCAACCCGTCGTCATTCATCCACTGCTGTAGCTCAGCTAAGCAAGAATTTATTTTGGAGTAGGGTAAGTTCCACCAGGTTTGAAGGATAAGTATAGCTGAGTGTCATTGGCATAGCAGTGGTACGTCAGGCTATGTTGTTGGATAATTGTACCAAGTGGTAACATGTAGATTGCAAATAGCAGAGGGGATAGGACTGAGCCTTGTGGCACTCCAAGTTTTAGAGGTTCAGGTTTGGACATGACACTTTTCAGAAAATGCACTGAAGCCAGAGGGCATAAGAAAACACCTTTTGAAGAAAATTCTCATTTTTGCATAAATTTAGCATCAGGCAAAAATGTAAATTGAATTGCAGAAATGAGTTTAAAGGAAATTTGAGCTCATCCCTATCCACAACGCCTTTTATATTTTCCTTTTTCAGGAACATACCCAGTGTTGGTCTGTTGGGTTTATTAGCACCAGCTCCTGCTGAAGACTGTTGCAGCTGTTACAGCTCTTCCTGTAAAGATCCGTTCCTCTTGAGCCTATACATGTTTTTTTCTTTAACATAAGAGAGAATATTGCATGATGCAAAAATCCATGTTTTCAGCTTTTGTCTGGTATGATGTGTTTGCTCTTTCAGACTCCATCAGATATGATTCAATATAACAAGTATTGCTGCTCAGAATTCATCTTCTAGTGTGATCTGATAGAACATATTTTGCCATTCACACCTGATCAGGAATGAAGTGTGAGAGGAAGAACATGCTGCAGCACACATAAAGAGATGAGACAGACTTTGTGCATCTTTTGGGTATAGTAACGTCTCTTTGTAATATCTGTGAATGGTCCAACAAGTGAGATGACAGCGTATTGCTAACATTGGTAAAGCAGAAATTAACTTGTAAAAACACCATTTCGCCCGTACTTTGTTATTGTTTTGCTGCTTTGTAGTGCCCTGAGGACATATGTCGCCTTTTATGTTTAGTTCCCTAGTAACAGCAGCTCATACATGTAGACAGCATTTATACCACCTGCTGAGTCCCCCCATGCTGTCCACAAACCCCCTAGATACATATACACCACAACACATGCATGCACACAAACACATACAGACAGATACGCAAGCACGCATATACAACATGTATGGATGTAACTAGAAATCATGGTGTCATCATGCTTGCTGGAGACCCTACCTATGTGACTACTAAGTCCTCCCTGCACAGTCATCACAACCTCCCTCCCCTCTGCATCACTTGTGCCCACCTCAAGCCCTCTCTCCCCTGCATAGCAAGTGCAGCAAGATGCTCAACAAAATCCTGTTTGTCCTTTCTTTCTCTGCACAGTTATCCAGCCTTGGTATCTGTTTTTCTCTAACTTTTTGAGTCATCAAGAAGTATTTTCTTATCAGTTCAGTTCATGCGCAAGTAAAATATGAATTCCATTCTTTAAGGATAGGACAGAATTAGGCCCAGGGCCCACTAGAGCTCTTTCCAGTCTAAAAGCGCTAGGTTAATTAAAGTTAATGGAGGAGATCCCCCAGTACCAATTGCTGTTTCACCAAATCACAATCATGGTGCCTGCAGCAATTTTGGAGTGATTGCACTGCAATACAAAGTATAGGATCGATACAAAATCACTTTGCAGCACTTTTGCCATCAAACCTATGGAAATCCTAGTTGCCATGGAAATCCCAATCAGTGTATATATTGCTTGCATTAAATTAAAATTCACTTTAAAACTGGTGAAAACAGCTTTAAAAAAAAAGCTGCTTAAAGAGGAGCTGTTAGGTATAAGGTCTCAGAGAAAAAAACACATATATCAGTAGCTAAAGATTGGCTGTACTTACATTACATATGCATTTCACTGTCCACGTTTGGATTTCACAGAATTTTTATATAGTATTTGCAGAGAATGATGCTCTTAAAAGCTCATGGCAGGTTCCATGTTTGTCTATCTCCTATGAAGCCAAATGTGTCGTCATGTCCTCCCTGCTTCCTGATGATTCGACTCAGAAAAAAGACAACACTACTGTGCAGTGAATATTAATTAGCCATGTGGCTAGGAATAATAGCGGACTCATGCAGTATACTCTGCCCTGAGATTTTTCAGTGCTGTGAGCTGGACTGCCTTACAAGCTGTTGTAACATGAGCCTGTAACTTCTCACTAGCAGCAGAGGGGAGGACCCAAGGTGAGAAGAAGCAGCCCCAGAATGCTTTGCAGTATGGTATGCGGCCTCTCGGCCTCTTAAGAGCTTGGGAATAACAGCCTTGCTGTTCAGCACACATCAAAAGTAAGAGAGATTTTTAACTTCAGTATTACCTTTTTGGCTTTCTTCTAAACTGTTTAACACAGGAGAATAGAGGTTGAAATTAGCTTTTGCAGCCTGACAGTTACTCTTTAAATCACTACCGGTGATTGCGCTTTCTGGTGGGTCCCAGCCCTTACTGTAAACAGAAATTGCCTGCATCTCCATATTAGCTGGTATTTGCTGCACAGGGTTTTCAATAGCTTTGATTTATTAAATCTACTGAATGGTGGACTTTAAAAGTGAACCTGAAGCAAGTAAAATTATTTAAAATAAACAATGATGTATCTGCAAATTAATATTACAAACTTACCTTGCCATCAGTTCCTCTCAGAAGCTCACCATTTTCTTCCAACAATGAATCCTTCCACTTCTGACAACATGTTGTCAGAACTGACATGTATCAGTTGATGTCAGTTATATATCAGTTGCTGTCAGAGTGTCAGTTATAGCAGAAAGGACAACTGATGTGCAAGGTAATGTCCATGTTTCCCAATGGCTCAAGTGGACGATATTACAGTTTAACAGTGTTCTGACCAGGGAGCTGTTACAGGGTCATTGCCATTTTTAAAATGGAGGACGGAAAATTCTATTGCTCACAGTGGACAAACAGGACGCAGTAGAGTAGAAAGAGATTGAGGAGTACACTGCACGGGAGGTAAGTATGACCTTTGTATGTTTATTTTGACTTCTAATCTTCAGGTCTGGTTTGCTGTAAATGTAAAATAAGAGAATAAATAGAGAAGCCAGTGACAAGTGTGAGAGCCCCAGTTTATGGCCACAGCATGGCAAGTGATGTAAGCAGCATCAGGCTAGAGATCTCAGGTTTTGGTATCAGAAATGGATGAGGTGATTATTATTATTATTATTATCATTATTGATTTATAAAGCGCCAACATATTCTGTGGTGCTGTACAAAGTAAGAAACGAACATGAGGTACATAATAATACAGACAATGGTGTACACTAATATACAAAATACATAATTAGTGACAAAATACAAAAACGATAGAAAATAAAGAATACAAAATACATAATTGGTAATGACTGTGATAAAAGTAACATGATGAATAAAATGTATAATGATTTCCAGGACACAAAAGGGGGAGAGAGCCCTGCCCTTGCAAGCTGACAATCTAAAGGGAATGGAGAGATTCTATTCAGCTGCTAAGGTCTCTTGCATTTTATAACAATATTTTATCTTTTTTTTCTAATATGGCAGAAAAAGCCAAGTTTTTAAATTATTCACACAAGTTAAAAAATGTCATTTCTTTGTACCCTGAACACATAATAATGTACTGTGGTGACAAGTCCAGAGCAAATCACTTGTCTTTGCTGTGCAGACTGTTGAAGCTGAACAGCTCAGGTCTGCTTCTTCAGGAATTACAAATGTGTCTTCCACCCCTGGAGGTGCCTGGCTGCTTATCAGACATCTGGCTGCAAAAGCACAGATCAGCAACACGTGCTTTCTGCTCCTCAATAATTGATACGTAGTCACCCAGTGGGAGACTGCTGGATGTTAGATACACTTCATGAAAAGGTCATTGCTAGAAGATGGCTGAAATATGCTGCCTTTTACCAATAAATATATAACATGCCTCGCTGCCAGTTTTTCATGCACCTCTGTATTTGCACTCGGCAGCGTCTTCGGCAGAATTCTCTGGTGACCCTCTCTTCTATAACGAGCCTTAATATTTCATTAAAGCTAAAATATAAATTTGCCATCTTAAAGGACCACTACAGCAAAAAAGTAAGCAGTTAAAATCTGACAGAACCGACAGGTTTTGGAATACTCCATCTCCTAATGGGGGATTCTCATTTTTTCATTGTTTTTCTGTGAATGGCAGTTGCTATAAAGTCTAACTGCCAAAATAGTGTGCAAGTGAGTATGGAGGCTGGCTGGTATATTACTGTTTTGGCAGTTAAACTGCCGTTCAGGAAATTCTTTTGAAAAATAAGAAAACTCTGAAAATCCCCCATAAGGAGATGGTCTAGTCCACAACCTGTAGATTGTGTCAGATTTTGACTTCTGACTTTATTTTCGCTACAGTGGTCCTTGCAACTAGTCAGCTTAATATGAGCGAGAAGGATCTTCCATGATGCATCGCTGCTGAATATGCAAATCATGAAATTATGTTCTTGAAAGCCAGATACATATCCAGAATTGCTGAAGGGCAAAGTATACTTTTATGGCCTATTAATTTTATAGAGCCATATTAATCCAACATGTGTACAGCTGCTCTGTACACAGCTTAGTATACCAAAAACACAATATGATAAGCACATTTATCAATTAGCTCCTGAATGAAGTAGAGGTTTGAGTTTGCTGTATTTAATGATTTAGACCATAGATTAAATCTGAGTTGCATCCTAATTTAAGTGACCAAAAGACACCTAAAAAGCCCCCTGTCCAAGTTTTTAAGTAAGGGGGACTTTATGGTTCCTTTCAGTCCCTTACAAAATTGAGTAACAATTCTAGCTAAGAGCAATACTATACTAGACTGTTTGTAGGTCTTTTAAATTTACTATTTTAAAGGCCCCGACCCCACAACATGCACACAACCGCAACCCATGCACGCACAGTTGCTACCTGCGCGTGCACGGTTGCGACCTACGAGTGTGCACATGCCTACCCACGCAATCACTCATCCATGCATGTCTAGCTCCCCTCCGCTGCCCGAAGTCTGTCTGCGTGCCTCACATGCGCACCAGGCATGGACACATGGATAATCCTAAAAAATTATTGTTATTATTATTTTAGTGCCGACACTGCTTCGCAGAGCTCTCTGAACAATTCAGTATCTATTTGTCAGTGGGGCTCACAAACTAAATTACTGTATTATTAATATTATTATTATTTATATTTTACTTCAGCTGCAAAGAGCTGTTTTAGGGCTGTTTTTAGGTAAAATGGGTCATTCACATTTCCATTTGCTTCAACTTTAGGACATACTCCCCCTGAGCACCAAAACAACCAGAAAAGGTCTAACTTATACTACCTTACACCACAACAATCATGAGATCATATTGGTAGTATAAGGGACCAGTGTTTCCAAGTTTATGCTTCTCATAACACTATAAACAGTGGAAAAACAATCATTTCCTAAATGCCTGCCTTGTTAAAAGAGATGGATGAAATTGCCCAATTTCATTTTATGATCACATTCATGGAAACAGAAATGTGTTTAAGAAAGTGATCACCGACGCTAAAAAAAATCAGTGTAAACGAGTTTCTTGGGGTAATTTTTAATTGTTTTACAATTTTCAATTGAATCAAAATTGCACAAAAACATCTTGCCAACACTTGATACTAATATAGGACCTGCACAGACTATGTGTAAAATCAGAATTTGGCGAGGGAGAAGGCAAGGAAGGAAGTAATGAAACTGAATTCTTTCACTGGCTGACAATAGTGCTAAATTCATATTTTGTAAAACTATTTTCAATTTGGACTCCTGGTTTTCTAATCCAATTTCAGGAGCCCAGCCCTACTTGCCACTGTTGCCAGTGATATTATGGAATCTTCCACTTCTAGAAGAAAGTCTGTTGACATCTCACTCAGTCATTTGTATTGCTGGTAAGTTGTGTTGGTGTTCGAATTTGGGGTCTGGGATTCAGAAACCCAAAATATGCCGAACACCAGCCTCTAACACTCAAGCTAGTGGACAGAGTCACGAGGAGGTCACTAATGGCACTCTTCACGTGACACCAATTGTGGAAATGGGCTGTGGACCACAACCCCGTGACCATGTCCATTAGCTTGGGTGCTAAAGTGCGGTGTTAGGCATGATTCAGGTTTCCGAATGCAGAACACCAACACTACTGGTAGGAAAAACATTTTGGTTCTCTAGCCTTATGTCAAACCAATGAACTCTCATGGGGAGCTATAATGTAACCGCTTACTAAAATACTCTCCTCTTTGACTTTACTAATGGTCAGGGCCAGGGGACAGGAAGTTAACATACGATTCTCCACATTGGACAACACACACAAAAAATATACATTTTAGTAAACTGGATAAAAGATATAAGCCCTATCAGGATTTTATATATTTTTATTGTTATTGGGCTAGATTCCTTCTCTTTCTGTTCTCTGGCACAGTTGGAGACTTGACATCAAGCCTAAAATTAAATGAAACATTGTAAAAGTCTAAATAATAACTTTAATTCTTGATTATTGTTGTATGTCATACCATTGTAATATGAGGATGTGTAATAAGCAGAAACATGAACTTAAAGGGATCTGAGCAGTACATTTTGAAAAAGTTTTTTTTTAAAAAAAACTCCTTCTAAGGGTGGTTTGTTAATTGTGTGGGCTTTTGTGGTACATCAGTCATTTATTTACCTACAGGGTGCTGCTCTGTAGCCCCCTGTCCATATGGAATCCTCCATTTCCCATTCCCCTTGCCGTAGAACTGCAGGTTCCTATATTTTTTGTATGTCCCCATCTCCAGCCCTGCAATACATGTCTGGGATGCACAATGCATGCTAGGAAATGTAGTTCCCATTGATGTGGTTACATCTTCTTCATGGAAGAGGTTTGTTTAAAAAACTTCAAAATCTAGTTCTCAGATTCCTTTAATGGCCTGACTCCCTCTCACAGATTTCTAATTGTTAGTAATTGTGAATAGAAGACAGACTATGCCATTACTCAAACAATGTTCTTATTTGATGTAACTGTGTCACAGAAGTTCCCTTTAGAATCAATCAATCAATCAACCAATCAATCAATCATATGACCCAGTGATCTTTTCACAAAGTATAGAGCTGTCAGTAGGAGACTAGGAGAGAGTCTTCCTCCGCACAGAAAATCCCCTGACCACATTGTATTTCTAGTTCTGCTCCCTCCTGTGTACAGAGTCAGCTCAGTGTTCACAGGAAAAGACTGTCTGGTCTCCTCTCCCATCTCTTCCTAACTACCTCATGTGGGTAATGATGGGATGGAGGTGATTGGACGGAACACAGTCAGAATGATGTTCCATCCAATTAAGCTGCGTCTGATCTGATAGTAGCGAAGGAACTTAGCAGTGCTAGACCAGATAATAATAAAAAAATAATGAAGGAAAAATGGTTCATTTTAAACACAAAAAAACTTTTTGGAATACAAATAATGATATATTCCACACAAGCTGCATTCATATGAACCTGAAGAGAAGTTTTAAGTGGGCTTAGGAGCTAATGAAGGAATCAATTCTCACTCATAGTACACATTGCTGCCAAATTGCTAGTAGATGATCCAGTTTATCAAAGTTGTGCTGGGTCAGCGGAACTGCTGGTGAATAAAAGATGGAATTTTCAGCCAGCAATGACTACATCATTTGCTTTACAAATCACTAAACAGGTAAAACTGTATCTAATTTAAGCTGCAATTGGGCCCTTTTTGCATGTGTTTTGCTGCATTCCCCTTTAAAATGAGTTCTGGTTGCACTCATTAATCAATTTAATTTTGTCCTGGCCAGATGAATCCCCTTGGCGTGAAAATAAAGTGCCTACAGTCAAGTATCTCTACTATCTGGTGGCGGTGTATTTCAACAGTTAAGTTTGACATTTGCGCATAAAAGAGCACGCACGAAGACAAGAGGTCCATTCACAAAATATAGGAAACAGCGATGAGCATAAATGCCTTTTTTTTTGCACATTAATTTTTGCAAAAATAATGTAAAATTCGAATTTCGAGTGAAAATACCTTCAATATTTCTAATACATTTATATTTTATTGTGTTTTTAACAATTGTTCACTAAATTTCGATTTTTCACATTTTCTGCTATTTTTAACTTTAGGAGATAATCTGCTCGTAACTCATGAATTGCAATTTAGGCAAAAATTCTGGCAATTTTGGCAAATTTTGTTTTGCGAAAATTCACATTGTGAAAATATGTATTTTTCCGAATATATTTTCAGAGTCGAAAATACCATTTTCGATGCAAAAATGACTGGCGAAACTTTGCAACTAGCACTGATGAGAAATAGAAACTTGGTTTCATCATATATTTTCTGTTGATTTCAGTGAGCAGATTTACAAAGAAATGTAAGTCCTAAAAAACAGATAACTTAAAGTACAGCTGTCCTTATTTTCCGTAGAAGTATCCACAGGACAGTGGTTAGGTAACTAGGCTGCTTTCTGTGAGATGATAAATGAGGATAATGCTGCAGTTCAGTCTGAACTCCCCTGTGAATTAGAATGTAATCAGTGTTTATTGTTTCCTGTCCATATTCAGGAACCTTTCATCAAAACACTGGTTTAGTTTAAGTATACCTGTGGTGGTTTAAAATAATGACTGTAATGAACGGCTGCTTAATCTGCTTCCTTACAAACACCTCTGTAACAGTACTTTGGTAAGCATTAGCAAATATCAATTCATTTGCCATTTCCTTACCCCCTGTGAGCGCATTGTCGGTCTGCTGCACGCCGATTGCTGCAACACTGATCTGATCCGCGGCGGACGAGCAGCTCTCATTCTGCATGTTGCTTAACATTCAAGGGGCCATCCCTGTGAGTTTTATACCCCCATCCCTTGCGACCTTGAATACTGGGCACACCTAATCCACTAGCCCATTCAGCAACTTTACTAGCCAGGCAGCTCTGCCTCTGAGCCTCACGTGAGGAATGTATCCAATGAATTAGTCTGTTGTACCCACATGGGACTAGTGTAATATATGCTTATGCATTAACAATAACAATAATATTTATATAGCGCTTTTCTCCCTGGGGACTCAAAGCGCTGTGACCCTGCATTATGCAGTCTCAAAGGCTAGGGAAAAGAGGTGAGTTTTTAGCCTTTTTTTTAAAGCTGTCCAGAGAAGGAGCCTCTCGTACTGATTGCGGAAGTGAGTTCCATAGAGTAAGGGCTGCATAGGAAAAGGCCCGAGCACCAAATGTTAAGTGTATCCTGGGAATAACCAGCTTCATCTTGTTGGCAGAGCGGAGGGTGCGTGGAGGGGCATAAACAGGGGTCTAGTCCTGGGAAAAGAAGTGAGTGGACTCACCTCGAAAAACACTGCGCCACGCGCAGCGCGATGCGCCAAACAATGGGCGTGGTCAAGCATAATGTGGGCGTAGTCACGGGTGGGGCCAAATATACATGACCTTAGCAGTGATGTAAAAGGTCTGCCGGGGAAGTTTGAGCTCTGCCGTAGTGTATCCCCCCAAAATAGATGCAATCTGACAGCATTTCACCAAAAGACACATAATCTGGTAGAAGTTCCTCCAAAATACAGATAATATGGCAGTGGTTCCCCCAAAATAGACAATGTGGCAGCAGCAGTTCCCCCAACATACACATAATTTGGAAGCAGTTCCCCAAAATACGCGAAACCTGGCAGCGGATAACCCAAAATACACGTAACACCCAAATTACTGGTCTGGCAGCAGTGGTCCCCCAAACATACACAATCTGGCAGCAGTTCCCCAAAATACACGTAATCTGGCAGCAGACGTTCCCCTAACATACACATAATCTGGCAGCTGTTCCCCAAAATACATAACAGCGGTTCCACAAAAATGCAGATAATCTGACAGCAGTCCCCCAAAATAGGTACCCCCAGCATAGGTAGCCAGGTCTATAGGTGTCCCCAGTATAAGTATAAGTATACCATGAGTATAGTAGTCCCAGTATATGTAGCCAGAGGTAAATGTGCCTAGTATATGTAGCCAGAGGTATATGTCCCCAGTATATGTAGCCAGGGGTATATGTGCCCAGTATATGTAGCCAGGGGTATATGTGCCAGTATATGTAGTCAAGGGTATATGTCCGAGTATATGTAGCCAGGGGTATATGTGCCGAGTATATGTAGCCAGGGGTATGTGTCCCCAGTATATGTAGCCAGGGGTATATGTGCCCCAGTATATGTAGCCAGGGGTATATGTGCCCCAGTATATGTAGGCAGGTGTATATGTGCCCAGTATATGTAGGCAGGTGTATATGTGCCCAGTATATGTAGTCAGGGGGTATATGTGCCCAGTATATGTAGGCAGGGGTATATGTGCCCAGTATATGTAGGCAGGGCAGGTGTATATGTCCCCAGTATATGTAGGCAGGGGTATATGTGCCCAGTATATGTAGTCAGGGGGTATATGTGCCCAGTATATGTAGTCAGGGGGTATATGTGCCCAGTATATGTAGCCAGAGGTATATGTGCCCAGTATATGTAGCCAGGGGGTTAATGTGCCCAGTATATGTAGCCAGAGGTATATGTGCCCAGTATATGTAGCCGGGGGTATATGTGCCCAGTATATGTAGCCAGGGGGTATATGTGCCCAGTATATGTAGTCAGGGGGTATATGTCCCCAGTATATGTAGTCAGGGGTATATGTGCCCAGTATATCTATCTAGCCAGGGGTTATATGTGCCCAGTATATATAGTCAGGGGTATATGTCCTCAGAATAAGTAGTCAGGTGTCCCCCCAGCATGAGGGGAGCAGCGTAGTGGAAGGAGAGCTGTGAGCAGCAGTGGGGAGGGCGGACATCTCCTCCCCTTCCTCACCTTGGGGCTCTCCTTCCCTCGCTCTTCCCTCCTGAAGTAATGTGCGGGCAGCCGGCAGCGGGCGGGACTTACCTCTCCTCGTCGTCGGAACACCGGATCTGCATGCCGCAAGTCTGGTCTGGTACAGAGCAGCGGCACGCAGATCTGGCGCCGGAACGAGGAGAGGTAAGTCCCGCCCGCTGTCGACTGCCCGCACATTACTTCAGGAGGGGAGAGCGAGGGAAGGAGAGCCCTAAGGTGAGGGGGGGGGGGGGAGATGTCCGCCCTCCCCCACCGGTGCTCACAACTCTCCTTCCACTCCGCTGCTCCCCTCCACAAATGCCAGGGGGGACGGCGTCCACCCTCGGGAAATAGTAAGTGGACGCCGTCCCCCCCGCGTCCACGCCCCACTCGACCCCTGTGCATAAAGTTCCAATAGATCCGCTATGTATTTGGGTCCCATGTGGTCTAGAGCCTTGAATGTCAGCAGGCCAGGCAGATCTTAAAATTGATTCTCCATTTTACTGGCAACCAGTGAAGAGTTTGCAGTACTGGAGTGATGTGTGAGCTGCGGGGGGCATTGGCTAGGAGTCTGGCTGCAACATTCTGTACTAGCTGTAAGGGGCGCAGAACCTTATCTGTAGATCCGATGAACAGGGTGTTGCAGTGGTCTAGGCGGGAGGATACAAATGCGTGAACCAGGGCAGGTAGGTCTTCAGCTAGGATAAGGTGTTTGATTTTCACTATATTTCTTAGATGGAAGAAGGAAGACTTGATGACAGCTGATACCTGCTGTCTGAGTTTTAGATTATCATCCAGGATCACCCCAAGGTTTCGCATAGAGTCTTTATACTGTACAGTATCTCCCCCAATTGCTAGTTTGAGGTGGTGAGCGTTTTGAACTTTATCCATCATGTGTGGACCACCTACCACCAACACCTCTGTTTTGTCAGAGTTCAGCCTTAGCCAGCTGGTGTTCATCCAATTTTGTAAATCCACTAGACACGCATTTATGGATGCTGATGGGTCTTGGGTGCCAGGCTTGAAGGACAGATACAGTTGTGTGTCATCTGCATAACAATGGTATCCTAGGCCATAGTTCTGGATTATTTTGCCCAGTGGGAGCATGTAGACTGCAAAGAGTAATGGTGATAGTACAGAACCCTGTGGAACTCCATAGGCAAGTGGCACTGGATTAGAGTAGTGTGTGCCCAGACATACTTGCTGTGTCCTGCCAGATAGGAAGGTCTGAAACCAGCTAAGAACAGTACCCCTTAGGCCACAGTAATTCTTCAGTCGCTGGATTAGTATTTCATGATCCACAGTATCAAATGCTGCTGACAAGTCAAGAAGAATCAGAATTGAGCAATCACACTTGTCCCTTGCAGTAAGTAGATCATTCATTACTCGGACTAATGCTGTTTCAGTGCTTTGCCTTTTCCTGAATCCTGACTGAAAAGTATTAAAGATGTTGTTATCTGTAAGCCTGGCTTCTAGCTGGTTGGCGACTGCTTTCTCGATAACTTTTGATAGGAATGGTAAGTTCGCCACAGGTCTGTAGTTGGTTACAGAATCAGGATCTAGTGATGGGGTTTTATGATTGCTTTCTTTAGTTCTTCTGGGAAAAGTCCACTTTGCAAGGAGCACTCAGTGATTTTGTGAAGTGCTGGCCTGATCAGCTCTGGGCACTGCATTAAGGATCCAGTTACCTTTCCGTATCTCTGCTTATTGACTTGCTGGAGTGGAATCTATGTTGGCTGGCTCATGCTTCTTACTGCCTTTAGCCTGCTCCTTTACCAAAGTGCTTACTTTTTTGCTGACATTGCAGCTTCCATGCTGACTTTACACTTGTATTTGGTCATTGTTGGGTCAATACTGTGAACACACCCACTTGCATCATAAGGAACTTGCTGCTAACAAGGTTACAAACAACTTTCTGCAACTTGGTGGATTGAGCTTATCCATCCAAGCGGGACAATTTCTGGGATCCTAGATATCCTTTTGTGTCCAAATATAGCTGCTAATGGTTGAATAGTCGTGTGGTGTGCTGGCGGGGAGGCTACTCCATGTATGGTCTCGTAATGAAAATTTTCTAATTAATAAATCAAAGCTACAAATTGTATTTTTATACTGTAAGTTGTTTAGCTTTATTATTGTTGCATACACTTCCTCCTCTTTTTCCCTTGAACCATATGTTTCTTATTTAGACCATTGAGTTTGATATTGCGCATAGAAGACCGTGCACAAAGACAAGGGGTCTATTCACATACATTCACAAAATATGAGAAATAGGAACTTGGTTTCATCATATATTTTCTGTTGATTTCAGTGAGCAGATTTACAAAGAAATGTAAGTCCTAAGAAAGCAGATAACTTGTTAGTACAGCTGTTCTTTTTTTTCCATAGAGGTATCCACAGGACAGTGGTTAGGTAACTAGGCAATTTTATGTGAGATGATAAATGAGGATACTGCTTCAGTTTGGCCTGAACTCCCCTGTGAATTAGAATGTAATCAGTGTTTATTGTTTCCTGTCCATATTCAGGAACTTTGCATCAAAACACTGGTTTCATTTAGGTACACCTGTGGCGGTTTAAAATAATGACTGTAATGAACGGCTGCTTAATCTGCTTCCTTACAAACACCTCTGTAACAGTACTTTGGTAAGCATTAGCAAGTATCAATACTGCCATTTCCTTACCCACAGAGCTGGGACAAGGTCCTCCAGCACCCAAGGCTGAGACACCAAAGTGCGCCCCTCCATCCCTCCCACCCCAGCCGTCACACACTGATTGCTATTAGACTAAGAGGGCCACAGGGCCCACAACCTCCCCAACACCTTAATATCTAGTTATCTGGCTTGCAGTCACTGCTATGTATCCCCTTTTCTTATTTCTTTCTGCTTCAAACACAATTAGGAATGACAGCTGAATGAATTGTGCGCCCCCTCCTACTCTGCGCCCTGAGGCTGGAGCCTCTCCAGCCTATGCCTCGGCCCGGCCCTGCTTACCCACGTTCTACACTGCAGTCTGCATTCACACCGGTACAGAGGCTAGCATGTGGTCATGTGGATTTTTAGGTGTGTTAAGTGTGGAAAGCAGGAAGTGTGGTGAAATCATTCCTATGGATTCACACAAAGTAGTAAAAACAATCTTTTTAGCACTATTGACAAAGGCGTGGAAAACTGGGAGATATTTATTTCGTTTTGTGTTCCAGTTAAAAAGATTTTCATAATTTCCTTTTCCAGTGACAGGGTCATGAAGAACAGGAGGTGAGGGTAAATCTCTCCAATGAGGACACAAACAGCAATAAAATTCTAACAAAAGATTTGACTCTTCTTGACAGTACTTTGCAAAATTGTTGTAATGTCAGGCTTGGCAAGTTATCAGTTCACAGCTCAGCTCCTATGCCCCAATCTATCTCCACCTTCTTCACCCTATGTGGCGCGTCCCCGCTTGAACGGGAGGTGAGGAAACAACACCTGCCCGACTTCGGTTACACCCAGGCCTTGTAGGTGCAAGGCATAGGAGCTGAACGTAGAGTGAACTATGTAACTCACCAGAACCTAACAGGAGATAAGCAGAGTCCAGTAACAATCCGAGGTCATACACGTACAATCAGAAGTATCAAGGTACACAAGGAGCAGGTGAAATCAAGGTCAGGTAATCCTAGGACGGTCCAGGCAGAGATCAGAGAATAGTCAGGGATCAGGCAGAAGGTCGGTTCAGGCGGCAGGCAAAGCGTAGTCAGATTCCAGGCAGAGGTCGGTTCACAGGTAATCAATAAGCAGTATATCACACCCAACAAAAGCACACAGCCAAAGCTATCACGGGCAATCACAGGAAGCAATCAGCAGGTTTAAATACTTCATGCAACCAATCAGTGGTCGACCACATGCACACAGCAGCCAATCACACGCAGGCAATAATCCTGTTTAAGTGTCAGCTGAAGAGATCAGCTGACACAGGTAGCAATACATGTTAGCTGGCTAACTACACAGCTGACTAACAAAACCTCTTGGCTGTGTAGTAGCTATGGCATACTGGTAAAAGGTATCGCCTCTGACGTGAGAGACCAGAGTTCAACTCCGGCCAGGGACAGCATTCACATTTTATATTTATTAAATAAACCCCTGTCAGCTGACTATCCTGTCAGCTGACACTACCTCTGTCGCCGCCTCAGACCATACTGTGGCCGAGAGGAGCGAGACTTCCGCCCACCAGTATGCGCAGAGTGATCCCCAGTGCACGCATCACCAGCGGAGGATGGCCGTTGACATGCGGAAGTGGAGGACCCAACGCAACTCTCGTCAGGAGCGGTCGCATTGCGGGAACCTCCAGGTGAATTCCTAACAATTGTCTGCTGAAGTAATTATTGGAATGCATAAGTAGCAGCAACAGTTAAAAAAGGTATAGGTATTAGAAGTAGACATGACAGCAACTCATAGTATTTAGAACAACAAAATCATCACACACGATTAAATCGCTTCCTATTCCTGGCCATTCTCTTTTCTGTTCTTCTTTTACATTTTTCTCTTTTCTTATATTCTTTGCTCACTTTTTCTTTCTTTTTCCTTATTATTTCATACACTCTGACTATAAAATGTTCAGTTTGCGTGCCTGGTTTCCATGTTTTATGCATTTCCAGGGGTGTAGGATTTTATTATGATTCCTGGCCTATGAATAAGATTGAAATATTGCATCTCATTCTTTCAGTATGGCCTGGGAGTGACACCCTTGTCTCCATGGAGATGGGGTGTCTGATGGGATGCGTATCATGTACACTGCTCCATGATATCAGTTGTGATCAAAAGTCATAAGGACACAAACTGGCCCCTTGGTTTGTGTCCCTTATCATGGAACCCAACTACCTTTATGAATTACTATACCTAATCTTTTTTTAACATGGTGCTTTTTATATTTTTACTGTTGAGCGGTAACAGCGGTGGTCCTAATCAGAATTAATTCCAGCCCAAAGGGATAAGTAAATATTCACCATATTAGTTACCTGCCCAATCCACACGATCATTTCATTGTGCAAACTTTATTTATTTTAGTTTTTCATATCATCTTATAACCCTTCAAGGCATGATATCAGATTTCTTGTTAGGACAATTATGGTGTTTGAGATTCGAATGTCAATGTTGGTAATGTAAAAAAGCTTGATGTGATACATTCCTGGTGGTTTGGGTCACCCCGAGCTGCTCTGTTGTACTGATCTGCTCTGTTGTACAACTCTGTTGCACTGGTCCAAGCCCCATGCAGTACAGCCATATCAATCCCTGCCATGTACTGATGAGGACCAAAAGTCCAAAACTGGCTGTCTACATGTGGGGTTGATGTGGCTCTGTAAAATTTAAAGCTATAGGCTTTCTATACACCAGCGGTTCTGGATGCTAGCCTGGCTTACAGGGGCATAAAGAGATCATTTGCATATTCAGTAGTGGTGCATTGTGGGTAACCACAAATATCCATGCCTAGTGGTTTGGGTCACTCCGAGCTGCTTGGTAATTGTGTTGTAATGTAAAAAGGGAATCCACATTGTTTTCCTCGCTGGCTGGATGGATGCCAGTGAGTGAGTCGCAGGTAGCCCTCAACTCAAGAGTTTCAAAGGATCTGTTCACTACAGATCCAGCATGCATGGTGAAAATTTAACTACAATAAATGTATCCTATCAGGGCTGAAGGCCAATTAGATTACTCCATTAAAGCAAAACATAAACTATTAACTTTGATTAAAAATTAATTTGCTTTTTGTAGCAGAATACCCAAGCAGCTCGTGGTGACCCAAAACTTCTAGGAAATTATAGGAGACTAAAAGAGACCAAAAAGCCATCCTACTAAAAATAAATGTGATTTGCCTTCTTAAAAGAGAAGGTACTTGTGATAATTCAGCTTAAAGTGAACAACGTTGGTTACCCACAATGCACCACTACTGAATATGCAAATTATCTCTTTATGCCCCCGAAGACAGGATTACATCCAAAACTGCTGGTGTATAGCAAGCCTATAGCCAATACATTTTACAGAGCCACATCAACCCAACATGCAGACAGCCTGTTTCAGACTTTTGGTCCTCATCAGTGCATGGCAGGGATAGATATGGCTCTATGGGATAAGGCTTGGACCAGTATAGCAGAATTACCCAATCGGCTTTGGGCGAGTGCTGTGTTGGGATTAATTATAAAATGGCCAAAAAGATTACTATATTCGGAGTTTTTCAAGTATAGAACATATTTTCAAGCCTGGTTCACCATGCGATGTTGATGCTAGGTTTTACACTGATTAGAACAGTCATTTGGCTTCAGATTTGAAGATGGCCTCTGCACTATCAAGATGTGTCCTGCCCACATTCCCTGGCTATTAAAAGCGTGAGAGGTAGGTGTAACTGTACAGCGGTGATATTGATGGGGAACTCATCCGAGACAGAACATCAAGTTGGTCAGTAAAGCGGTAGCAGAATGCGTGTGAGCTCTGGCAGTTTATCATAGCAGACATGCAGTAATCACCTCTTGTCACTCACCACATGTTCCTCTCCCTCTTGTTGTTTCGTTCTGAAAGGCGTTAGGGGAAGACAGAGTGGAAAATGCTATGCAGATTATTTGGCACATTGAACATTTTTTTGTGCGAAGCGGAGCAATTTTGTTAAAAGGTGAATCTAATGATCTACAACGCAGCATAAACAAGGTCATTCAGCTAGGGAAAAATATCAAGAGCCTCTTTAATAACGGCATAAATCCAAACCCTAAATCATAACATTTCATGGGTGAAATTATACCCTAATGAAAAAATATAAGGTGACCTTGTTCATTATGCCATGTTTCAAGGAGCCGCGAACACCACAGCTGTGTCACTATTAGGAGAGAATCAAATAGCAAGCGGCAGCTTTTAACACTTATGAAGGAAATCGGTGCTTGCTTAGGCAATAGACGTGTTCCTTTTTAAGAGAGGAAGCAAGCACTGCCAATTATTAGGCAATGAAACCCTGATAACATTGGCACTATATAACCTTTAACAGTTCAATTACCCTAATGTAAGCTTAAAGTGTACCTGAACTCATGAACTTTATTACAAACAAAAAAAGATATCTAAACACCCAACACAACACAAACACACATATTCTTGGTTTACACAACAGCAGTTCTTTCTTGAGAAATTCATCATTTTTCACGGTTGACTTTTTTGGTGAGTTGCTATGAAGTCTACATCAAAGCCTGAGTGTTTAACCTTGTTGCAAACTTCTTCTGGCAAAACCAATACAGAGATAGTATCATTTATTTATTGTCTGGAGTACTTGTCAGATATCATTCAAGAACATCAGTTCTGATGGTGAAGTAATTTCAAGACTTTCTAAGAAGCAATATGGCAGCTATCATAAAACAGAGACTGTCTACAGTTTCTGCAGCCCTGGTCGTGAGGCTAAGATAATGCTGTGCAGTGGTAAAATTATGTTATTTGAGTATGTTATTATTATTATATTGTGTTATTATGTTATTCGGTTCGGATCCCAGCCAGGGCACTATCTGCACAGAGTTTTTTATGTTCTCCCCGTGTCTGCATGGGTTTTTTTTCCCACATCACAAAAACATACAAATAAGTAAATTGGCTTCCCCCTAAAAAAATGGTCCTTGACTATGATACATACACTACATACATAATACATACATACACTATATGATACATACATATGACTATGGTAGGGGTTAGATTGTGAGCCAGTTAGTGACAAGACAATATACTTTGTACAGCACTGTGGAAAATGTTGGCACTATAAAAATACTAAATAATAATGATCCGGCCATTTTGTAGACTTTAATTACAATTATATTTATGGGCCTTTTTAATTGCCAAAAGTAAGTCCTTGCTTCCAAACAAGCAGCACACATTGTACACAGCAGCACAATTGTATAATAGTATTTATAAACTTTTGTATAACACGTGCCACGTCTATACTTGGTCATGCTTACAAATGTGGATTTAAATGTTTTTGCACATTAACTTTCAGAGCTCTCATTTTGGCATCACTTATTTCAGTTTGTTGCTGTGCTCTATTAGATCCAGGGGCATGACTATGCATGATGGAGCTCCATAGCAAAAGTTACAGGGTTCCTCATTGTAAATCTCCACCACAAGACATTTCCCGCTTGTCAAACTTGCAGTGTTCTATAAACAGCAGCAAACCCTGCAATTTACTACACTAATTGCTTCTAGCAGTTACATAGAGGTTGCCAAATGACAGCTTCCAGATGTCTATTGCTTACATAGTTTCTTGTTCTAAAATAGGTATAGTTACACCCAGCCAGAACCTCAACTCACATGAATCCTTCCACCATGACACAAGAAAAGGACCTGTGCTAAGATGTCTAAAGCCAAATCAGTAGCAGTGAGTCTCTCCATCTAAATGGTTCACATGCTGGGGTTGCAATTGTACTTCTCATCTCACTCTAGAAGAAGAAATGAGCCAGTTATAAGAACAGTTAGGAGAGGATTGTGGGAAATTGTGTCTCAAAATGTTGACTCCTGCAAGCTATTGCAGTGGTGGAGATCATATAATACTGCATTTTTGGGGGTATTTATAGAAATTTAGTTATGGCCATAAGTAAAAAAAAAAAAATCACTGATAAATTATAAAATATCTTGAGTTTATAGACATGATATCAATTTTCAGCAAAATGTGAGTGATAAGAGAAGCCTCAAGCAATCTGCAATAAGGTCAGAAAGTATGGTTGACTTTTGACTATAAGGGAGCACTTGCCTCCAGGCTTGCCCAACAGTCCGGAAATGTATAAAGTTTGTAAAATAGTCTATCTAAAAATGCTGTCTCTAATGTCCATAAAGAAACTGTCCATAAGGTTCACCACTGAGTCTTACAATATCTATGTGGGTACATTCCGATGTAGACCTAAAAATTGTGTTGGAGGACCTTTTATATCTCACAAATCTTTAATTGCTGTGATAACAAATTGTGACTAATAGGTATTTACTTTAAAGAGCATTACTAGTGGTCAGGCTCTGTTTTTTCTTTCTATTCTAAATTCAAATTTCCCATGAAATACAACTCCTGACATAAAGGTTTTCCAAATCCTGCATATCACTCTATGAGCGTGATTCTTTTTATCTGCATACATATTCCTTGCTTCGCTGATGTCAAATAACTTGTACATGGTCAGAGGCCACTTCTGCAATTATTTTCTGTAGCACAGACTTCCAAAGCTGTGGACTGCAGTCTTCTCAGAAAGCTTGGTCTGTGCCCCTCCCACTTGCAATAACACACCACTGGGGCTGCCACATCAGACTTTCTATAGCTACTTAAAGTTTACCTGAGTAAACTGAGAACTGAATAAACTGAGTACTGCTATCTAAAGGCTTCCCAGATCCTGGTAGAGGCCACTGTTCAAGCGCAGGTTCCCTCTTGATCTTCTGGCTCTGCTCCTAGGTGTGGTTGCGTGGCATGGATTGGGCATACACAAGTAAGGTCCACCCATGCCCAATAAATGTAACTTATTATTATTATTTAGTATTTATATAGCGTTGACATCTTCTGCAGTGCTGTACAGAGTATATATAGTCTTGTCACTGACTGTCCCCCAAAGGAGCTCACAATTTAGTCCCTACCATAGTCATATGTATATATTGTGTACTGTATGTATAATTTCGGGGAGGAAGCCAATTAACTTATCTTTATGTTTTTCTTGGGATGTGGGAGGAAACCAGAGTGCCCAGAGGAAACACACGCAGACACGGGGAGAACATACGAACTCCTTGCAGATTTTGACCTGGCTGGGATTCGAACCGGGGACATAGCGATGCAAGACGAGAGCGCTAACCACTACGCCACAGTGCTGCCCACTGATTCATTCTACTGGGCATGCCTGAACTTGTCTGGCCCAGTTCAGATGCGCTTGTCCAGTAGTGAACTCATGACGAGAAGAAACCTGTTTGGCTGGCGCAGTTGAATAGCTATAGAAGCACCCTGTGTTGGAATGGTGGGCTGTAGTAGGATGCAGGAACCCTCTTGACCATTTAGAACCTTCTCACTACTGAGCTAAGTATCTATTTTTTTTTTTTTTAATCTGTTCAGATAACTAATTTTAAATGGGGTTTTTAGTTACAGAACCCTCACTTGACACAGAAATCCAATATTTTTGTACTCAGTTTACTAAGCTACCATATAGTATATTTAGAGCAGTGCCTGGAGCTGGACTTTGAGCAGGAATATTAAAACACTGATGCACGCCACGCTCCCTCAGTGCACTTTAGCTGAAATGTTACACATGCAAGGTAAGGGAACGGCTGTTATGCAGGATACTGTCTTTGTAATTTTTATCCAGCAACAGCTGAGTATTCAGAAGCAGCACTTAAAGCACATTTTACTATCATTTAGAGCATATTATATTCAATTAAAAAGAAATCTTTACAGCGTTGCCTTTTTTTTAAATTCTTCTAGTAAAGAGGAAGCATCTAGTGTAAGAGCCATTATGTCCCTCCTGGCACAGGGTTATTATTATGTTGCCTTATGGGCCTGTCATGCTGGAAATGATTGTTGCATTTGTAGGCATTGATTAAATGACACATGGTACAGTCTCTTCATAACAGCAGGCTGGAGTGTTAGCGATAGAGATGTGAGATGACCCGGCTCACCTTGTGAAGAGAATAAATGAATAGGACTTGACGTGTGAGGCTGTTGTTAGGGAGAAAATATGCATTTTATACACCTGTAGACACCGAAATAGCTCATGACCTGAAGTTCATGAAAATGCATGCACTGGATAGTAACATAATAATGGCAATGCTCTGAGCGACAAGGGGAATGGAGAGAAATAGAACCAGAATTTATACTAAAATAAATATACAACTATGTCACATATATGTCACATGTCGTGCTGATGTTTTCCCTAATGTGTGGCACATGCAATAAATAGAAGGGTGTACAAAAATAATAAGCATAATATTAGACATAACAATAGGACATGATTGTGAGATCAGGTGATTACAAAATGTGTGAACCCTGATGTGAAAATCTTTTATAAAAATCTGTTATAAAAACTGTCCCAAGCTTCATGGGTTATGAATGTTCTCCATGTTGTAGCTTCAGGGCTGGTTCTAATAACAATGGGGCTCCCGGGCTAAATCAACTCAGGAGCACACCTGAGAGGACCCCCCCCCCCTTCCCTAGAGTGGCAAATAGGGACCCTTTGTTGCTGAACAGTTCACCCCTAGGGCCTCCATGCTCCCTGTCTTCATCGCTGCTAACTGCATCTTCTCTGTGACCAGGGCGCCTGATATTATGCAATAACATTTTGCAGGTCACAGAGAAGATGCAGCCAGCGCTGGGTGGAGATGGGGAGCACAAAGCTACAGACTGAAAGAGGAGCTCACCCACCAGAACAAGTTGTGTCGCTACTCTGACAAAGACATTGCAAGGGCCCCAGGAGTACATTACCAGGGCTGTAATCCCGTCAGATAGGTTAAGCCACTGCCTTCCACCTTGCACTCTGAGCAGTCAGATTATGAAATCAGGGCCACACTCACAGAGCCTGAAAGATGCCTCAATGAACTCTGATGAAAACATGAAGACAGCATTTTAAGCTGCAAGGATCATATTCCACAGAAAAAGGTTAACCTTTCAGCGCTTGGAATACTTATCCACTAATAGTGATATTTTTGCATGTGTTTTTTTTTTTAACAAAAAGAGTAGTTACCCTTGAAACAACTAACGCTAAAACTGTGACTTTTTTGTGTTTTTTGTTGCTGCCTTTCCTGTCAGGAGCCGCTGTCTGTACTGTTCACTTTCTCATGTACAGAGCAGGGGGCTTCCGAATCTGCTGGAAAGGTTGTGTCATCTACTGGCTCGGGTCATTGCTAATAACAGATACTCATAGATTGACCCAATATAAAAGGTGTTTCCACATATGGACAGTAGTAGCAGCACCAGTTGAGAGACTCTGGTATCAGCACTGAGTTCAGAGAGGACACTAGACAGTAGACAGCTTCATCAGGGCACTGTAGTCTGATATGATTCTGACGTTTGAAAAGACATCAGTAAAGTTAAATAACAGTTCAAATATCTCAGGCAGATAAATCTTTATTTTAGAGTACCGGTAATAGTATTAAAATAGATGTTAGGATTATTACTATGAATGCCTGGTTGTGACTGGTTCTCCATAAGGAAATGTTTTTATAGTTTAGAAAGTGTTATGAATGAAATACAGGGAGCATTCATTATCATTAGCTCATAACTACTCTGAATATGAATTTGTTTCATCAGCTGAAAAGACAAGCATAGTGTCTGCCAGCAGCAGCCAAGACAAGATGACATTCGCTCATTAGAAAGCAATCCATCCGTTGAAAGATCCATCTGTACCACACTCTTCAGAGCATATCCCACTACTATAGCTGAAGTATATAGGCTATAAACTGACACTTTGAAGCATGAGGCTGCCCGTGGTGCCCCATGGCAACCAATCAAATATGTACTTGGTAAGGACAATTGGAGAAATATTTTAAATGTGGTTGATTGCTAATTCCGTGCTGTAGTATTGAGTTTAACCATAAATAGAATTCTTGTATGAGACACCTGAAACATTAGTTGGGCATTTTGGCAAAACAGTGAAGGGAGCATTATCTGCACATTTGTGCATTTTCCGAAATAAAGGGAAAATTATCAATATCTACATTCACCAAATGAAACCAGCAAGAAATCATACTTCAGAAGCAGAGTAATCAAATTATTGAAGTGCGATTTTTGAGTGGATGTCACCAGTTACAGCACACTGCACATAGGGCCATATGCAATTCACTTTTTCTCATTAGTTTTCTCCAAGTTGATATTTTCACACCTTGTCAATAAAATGCCTTTTTCATATCCCACCAAGAAAGAAAATACACAAAATAATTTTGATAGTAATTTTTCTACTACTTTTGGAACTTTTCAGTTGCAAAATGCTGAAATTTTTTTTTAACCACTTTATCCACCACTACAGTATATCTACGTCCTCTGTGACTTCATCTAAGCCACGAGTCAGTAGATATACGTCTTGCAGCAGAAGCAGGATTGGGTTTACTCCTATGCACGTGTGAATGGGAATATATGTTTCCTGAGCTACTGAGATTGATTTTTACCATTAAAAATACTTTTATTTTCTCAGTTCATAGTAAAAAATACACTCTGTAGCATTAATTTCAGAATCAAATATCTTCACCAAAAATTGTGACAGGAACATAATCTAAGTTTTGTGATAAGCGGGAAGAATAGCCAAACAAAATTTGTGTTTTTTATCTACAGTAGCACTATTTATTTTTAAACTAGAATTGGTAAAACTGAGAAATAATGTGTTTTTTTCTATTCTTTTTGTTTCTTCATTTAAATTCATAGAAAACAAAATGGCATACAATGATAGCCTAGTTTGCCTTAAAAAAATAATAATATATATTTCATTTCTGTGTTATAAGTAGGGATAAAGTTATTTCTGATTAAATAAAGACATAGATAAACTGTCAAAACTGCTCTGGTCCATAAGTGGGAAACAAGGTCTGGATGTGAAGTGGTTAAAGAGAACATGAAAAATTATCACATAGGAGAAAAAGTACATTGGATATGGGCCATAGTCTCTTTAAGAATCTCAAAAAAAAGTTGCCAGCAATGTCTAGTTATTCTGACTGACTAAAGTCAATGTTTGGCAGGGGAGCTGCAAAGGCAGAGATTCAGCAGATTTCCAACAAGCAAGATGGCAGTCCCTATGTAAGAGGCGGGGCTTTCACTCTTAGCCAATCAATTTCACAGTGTTGCCAGACTGAACAATATGACCAAAATAAATCAAACATTCACATAACGCCTGACTTATAGAGATAAGAAAGAGGGACGGGTTAAAGGGTACATGAGGAGAATTTAAGCAGTGTAGCTTTACTTACCTGGCACTTTCTCCAGCCCCTAAAAGTCTGTGTGTCCATTGCTGCAGTTCCACTGCCACTCGTTCATTTGGTATTTCCTCTTGCCAGAATGGCGGCTTCTGTGCATGCACACTCAATTTGCAGTACCATGGCTATGAGCGTTAACACTCCCGGGCTACAGGATCGTGACCAGGAGCGCATGCACAGAAGCCACTGACTCAACCGGCCACTACGGAGGGGACGCCAGAAGGACCGGTGACAGCAGAACTGCGAGGAGGAACACAGAGACACCTCCTCTCCAGCACCTAACACTAACCTTTACTCTCCAATGCCTAACACTAACTCTCATCTCCAATGCCTAACACTAACCTCTCCTCTGCAAAATATAACTCTAACATCTCATCTCTTCTGCCTCATATTAACCTCTCCTCTCTGACACCTAACACTAACCTCTCCTCTCTGACATCTAACACTACTCTCTCTTCTCTGATGCTTAACATTAAAGACTACCTTCTCTTCTGCCTAAAGGTGGCCACACACCAAACAATTTTTAAAATATCTTATCAATTTAACAATTGTTATCAATTTTTCTGATTGATTGATTGTAACATTTTAAAAATCTGATCAATGTACCACATATGTGGTCAATTTTCACCCAATTATGAAAAAAAAAATTGAAAACTCTGAGAAAATTGCTTGGAAGTTTATATAAGGAAATTGGCAATCTACCGACTACCACACACCATTCAATTTTCAGAAAAATCGATCAGAAAAATCCAGCACTCCCGATAGACTTTTATCAAATAAAAATGGGAAATCTGATCTGATTTCTTGCTCGAATAAAAAAACAAGCTTTCTATTTTTCAGAAAATCCAATCATTTTTATCGAAATGTTGCAAAATTGGACCATTTTATTGTATCGTCTGTGGCCACCTTAACACTAATCTCTACTCTTGTCTCTAACACCTAGCACGAACCTCTCCTCTCCGATACCTATAACTAACCTTTTCTATCTGATGCCTCTTAGAGCACATTACCCTAGCCACACTTGCATTACCTAGGTTAGGCAGGTTGTGCTAATTGCACAATGTCAGTGTACCTTGTTGTCAACATAGGTAATGGTAAAAGTGTCATGCATTCCATGTGCAAGGCAACTTTATCAAAGTGAAGACAACCAGCAGCGGGCGGTGTCCTTTGACAAGATTGCAAGGGCTAGATTATGTGCTGATGGGGCCCTTTGACTCTGTATGGGGGCCCCAAGCGACTGCTTCTGTTGCCTGGTTGGTAATCCGGCTTTGCGGGTGAGCAACTGAGCACAGCAATGAAAGGGATTTTTAAACTTGAAGGTGTAGCACCAGAAGTAAGGCTTATAGCTTACATTAACAGCAGCACAAGGGATTTTAGAATTTAACCTCCCTAGCGGTAACCCCGTGCTGAGCTCAAGGTAGGAAATTCTAGCTGATAGTGGTAATCCCAAGATCAGCATGGGGCATGGAAATACCTATTGTGGCTGACATTTTGGAGCCCCGCACGCAATCGGAGCTGCACAGCGGGACTCCGGCATCTCTCCCCTGCTCTCCCCAGCTGTCATTATTTATCTTCGGCTGTCGGGATCCCCATAGCCCCACTTTTCTTCCAGGGACCCGGTGGACAATCAGATCAGCGGCGTTGCAGCATTCTGACGTTGTGGCGACGTGAAGTAGGAGGGGGATGGTATTCGAATTTTGAATACTGCAGCTTGATTGGCTGAACTGATGAATGATTGGATACAAATGCTTCAAATGCACTTGTATCCAAGTGTAGTGTAGCCATTTGGTTCCTGCTGCTTCTGAAGCAAGTGCTCTAATCTGCCTTTTTTTCTGGATTATCTGTGTACTGATTTTTGCTTGGATTTTGACTACTCTCTTTGCCTGCTGCCTGTACCGACCTCTGCATGGATTTTGACTACTCTCTTTGCCTGCCGATTTGATTACTCTCTGCCTGTGACCTGCTATGGCGTCAGCCTCAAGCTGTCTCACACCAGAAGCACTGATGATAGTGATCTGCAGTTGCTGGAGGACTCCTCTGACAGTGACGCACCCGGTAACCTGTCGCTTGACTCAGGTAGCGAGAGTGACCGTGACTCCATCACCACTGACACCGAGGTTAGTGCTGCACGGGTTTGGTGCCCGATTGACACTACTCAGGCCCAGCACCGCCCCCACATTTCCCTTTAACTGGGGAGCCCGGCCTGAAGATGGAGTGCGAGCACACCCCCTTGGCCTACTTGCAGCTCTTTTTCAATGAGGCGGTCATTGAGAAGATCGTGGTGGAGACAAACCGATACGCCACACTAGAACTGGCTGCTTCACGAGGGCCGTTTTCAAGGAGCAGGGCGTGGGAACCAATCACCAAGGAGGACTTGTGGCTCTTCCTTGGACTAATTATTCTGCAGGGGGTGGTGGGGAAGCCCCTGCAGAAGTGGTATTGGTCTACAAACAAGATCATAGCTACCCCCTTCTTTGGCACGGTAATGTCTGAATACCGTTTTGGACTGATAATGAAATATCTTCACTTTTCAGACAGCACCACCTTTGACGAGTCCGCCCACTGCCAAAGATGCGCCAAGCTGAAGAAAATTTGGGAGGTATATCAGCTGTTGGTGGAAAACTTCAGGAACACCTATGTACCTGACAGGGACATTAGCGTGGATAAAAGCCTGATGGCCTACAAAGGGAGACTGTCCTGGATACAGTATATTGCATTGAAGAGGGCCCATTTTGGTGTGAAATTTGCTATGCGAGGCAGCAACAGGGTATATATGGAATGCCATTCTGTATACCGGGTTAGGGACACAACCCTGCTTTCAAAGGCTATGGACTGGCGACGTCATCAGTGCTGTCTTTGATGGAGCCGTTGCTGAACAAAGGTTACTGTGTGACCACAGATAACTTTTACAGTTCCCCGCAACTATTTGAATTCCCGATAAAAAACAAAACGGATGCCTACGGCACTGTTAGGCCCAGCAGGCGAGAGATGCCAACAACTTTTGCTAAACAAAAACTCAAAACCGGGGGCATTGTGGCTTGGCAGAAAGGAAAAATAATGGCTCTCCGCTGGCGGGACAAGAAGGATGTGTGTGCCCTCAGCACAGTCCATGACCCCTCAACCATCCCACAAGAACAAGAGGGGGTAAAGTCGTCGACAAGCCACAAATCATCCTGGATTATAACCACACAATGGGTGGGGTGGACAGAGCCGACCAGGCAATGACGTTCTACCCCGCAGTACACAAACAACAGAAAAAATACTAAAAAAAAAATATTTAGACATCTGCTTGAACAGTCTCTTTGAAATGCGTACATTCTGTACAAAATGCACAGTGACAGGCCAGCAACACATGCGGACTTTATATGGAAAGTTTGCGAATGCATCTGTATGCTGATGATACAACAATAGTTGGCCTCATCTCCGGAAACGATGAGCAACAATACCGCAAGCAGGTTGACAGAATCTGCCTCTGGTGCAGGGAGAATGGCCTAGTCCTTAATACCGCAAAAACAGTAGAGATGATTATTGACTTTAGAAAACATGCTGTCACCCCACCTCCAATCTGCATCGATGGTACAGAAGTGGAAAGGGTTCCCTGCACATGCCTTCTAGGCACTACAATCTCCAAAGACCTAACTTGGAAAGCCAACACATCCTCCACTCAGAGGAAAGCCCAGCAGAGGCTATTCTTCCTACGCCAACTAAAGAAGTTCAAATGGCCCGGGAGCTTCTGATGAGCTTCTGCACAGCCACAATTGAATCTGTCCTCTGCTCCTCCATCCTCGTCTGGTACGCTGGCTCCTCCACCAGCGACAGGCACAAACTACAGAGGGTCATAAGATCAGCAGAGAAAATCATCGGGAAATCACTCCCCTCACTAGACCAACTCTACAACTCCAGACTTTGCTCCAGAGCTCTGAGAATCGTAAATGACCCATCTCACCCAGGCTTCCGCTTCTTCAAGGGGCTCCCCTTGGGCCGGAGATTCCGGTCCATCTACACCAATACTGCAAGACACAGAAATAGCTTCTTTCCCTCAGCTGTAAACTCTTTGAACTCTATGAACTCTCTAACCTGCCCCATTCAAGTAGCATTCGGTAGCACATGACTGCACTGTCGCAGATCGTACACTTTACATACCTGAGCTCAAACTTGTGTCAGCATTTATGGTTATGGTTAAATCGCTGTATTTGTACTGTTCACTGTATTGTTTTGTACTGTATTGTATTGTATATCTTATTCCACACCTAGCCCTGTACATGCCAAAACCAATTCCGGGTACGACCTAGTCGTGCTTGGCGAAATAAATGATTCTGATTCTGATGAAGTATCAGGCCTCATCATCAGATACCAGAGTTGGGCATTGTGCATCCCATGTAGTCAATCCTGAGCGCCTAACTGGCTGTCACTTTATGGACTACATACCGCCAACTCCCAAAAAAATGCGCCAGCCAGGATGTGTGTGGTTTGCTGCAGCAAAACCGGTGCCAAAGGGAAAAAAATCCGTAAGGAATCCCAAATGTACTGCCTTGACTGTAATGTTGGCTTGTGTGTCGTTGCCTGTTTCAAGATATACCACACATGGGAGGTGTATTAGTTATATTCTGTACTGCATGTACATCCTGTATATATATAATCTGCTGCCTTATTTGTACAGTTTTGCTATCTTTTCAGTTTATTAATAAATCTAATTATTTCAACAAATTTGTGTTCCAGTCTTTAATTTATATGCAGAATGTCTACCAGGTCTTTATTCTGATATATTTTGGTAAGTTATGACTTAGGAATTTGAGGATTCAAATTTATGAAAAAAATGTACCGCTTTTGACTCATTATTCCAGACAGAAATGTACTGCCAGGGAGGTTAAAGTGGATCTCAGTTAAGAACTTCCTCTCTACTCTTTTTGGCACAGCATGATAACCTTTAGGGGTAAATACATTTCTAAATTACAATATACATGAATCCTAAAAAAAAAATAAAAATGAAGTTTTAACTGGATTAACCTCCTTGGCGGTATGAAAAATACCGCCAGGAGGGAGCGCAGCAGTTTTTTTTAAAAAAAAATTTTTTTTAATCATGTAGCGAGCCGAGGGCTCGCTACATGATAGCCGCTGCTGAGCGGCACCCCCCCGCCCGCTTCGATCGCCTTCGGCGATCTCCGATCAGGAAATCCCGTTCATAGAACGGGATTTCCTGGAGGGCTTCCCCCGTCGCCATGGCGACGGGGCGGGATGACGTCACTGACGTCGGGACGTCATTGGGAGTCCCGGGCCACCCCTCGGCGCTGCCTGGCACTGATTGGCCAGGCAGCGCTGGGGTCTGGAGGGGGGGGGGGCCCGCGCCGCAGCAGATAGCGGCGATCGGGCAGGGGCCGGCGGCGATCAGAGTGCTGGCGCAGCTAGCAAAGTGCTAGCTGCGTCCAGCAAAAAAAAAATTATTAAAATCGGCCCAGCAGGGCCTGAGCGGCACCCTCCGGCGGCTTACCCCGTGTCACACACGGGGTTACCGCCAAGGAGGTTAACTGTGCAGGGAGCACAGAAAGGGTTAAGCATCTGTCTTTTCCTGTACAGGCAGAGCTGCTGCACTCTCATTCACCTTTACTGATAAGGCTAATAAAACTCTGCTGTAGCTGAACAAACACAGGGAGCAGTGCAGTGGATTTCTACAACATTTATATGTGGAATGAAAATGTTTCATTGTGTGCTGTGCAAGAGCTCAAGTCTGCTTGAAAGTGTACCAGAGACGTTAACTTCTAAAGATTTGATACTTACCCGGGGCTTCCTCCAGCCACAAGAGCTCGTCTGAGTCCCACGCCATCCTCCTGCGGGCTGCCGTTCAGCTGTGATCAGCCCCGGTTCTGCATATGCACGGACCTCCCGCGAATGCGTAGTAGACTCAGACAGACGCGACTGAGCCTGTTACCGGGGCTGATTGCAGTTGAACGGCAGACCACGGGAGGATGGTGCGGTACTCAGAAGAGCTTATGGGACTGGAGGAAGCTCCGGGTAAGTATCAAATCTTTACAAGTTAACATCTCAGGTTTTCTTTAAGTTCTTTAGTTTTAGTGAGGCTGTGAGTATAAACGCCCCTTCAAATGTGTTCAAAGAAAACTGGAATGAGAGGAACATGAAAGGTGCCATTGCTGACTTCAGTTTAGAGTATGCTATTTCCCTTGGCCGCTCCATTAATTCAGTGTTTCAAAAAAACAAATGTTTTTAAATCAAGTGTTCTATCTCCACTAGCTGCATGCTTATCACAAACGTGTGACACAGAAGCTACTTAAACTGAAAGTGCTCATGGAGAAAAAAACAAAACAAAAAACATACTACAGTAGTAACCTCAACTGTCCTCTGACTTTAGGGTGCTTTAAAACCATTTGCACTACAGCTAGAACTTCCTGTGAGAGCTATCGAAATCAGAGCCTATGAGCTGACGGAACATTGGATATTGTATTGCTTGTATTATTATTATCACTAGGTAGGATTAGTGCTTAATACTGTTGATTGAAATACAACATGAGAAAAAGGAAGCAATACATTTTTTATTTTGTTTCGTTGCATGCTAAGTTGACGCTGCTTATTTGCACAGGGGGAGGAATAATTGAAAATGTGATGAGGGGGCTTGTTGTGGAGAGAGAGAGAGAGAAGGAAAGTATATAGGAGACATTTTCCCACCTCCTTTTTCATTCTCAGCTTGCCTCTCTTGTCATTTCCAAAATAATGCTAGTTGTTTACCACACACTGTTCGAAATTTTGACCGCAGGGGAAAATGATATGGCTGAGCAAAGAAACATACAGAAGGAACTGAGTCTGACAGAAGAGCTGGGGTTCAGTTATTAGGTATGTCAGAATGGCAGAGAGGCACAGCAGGGAGACGGGGGGGGCCATTATGATGGAGGCGGAGTCTGTTTATCTGTATTAGGCTTCTGGAGAAACAAGCATATCCTGGCTGACAGACTGAGTCACTGACACAGCTACAGCGGCATTGTGGTCTATGAGGAGAGAGCTAACATGAGCATACAAAGTCTACCTGTGGGACAGCTATAAACATCTCCTCATGATAGAGAGAGAACAATGAGCAATGACAATGCCACCATTATTTTTACGAAGATATTAAAAATGAATTCTGAAGTTTTCCTTTCAGATACTAATGGATTATGAATTCACCAACTTTTCTGATGTTGCTTTAGTTCCATTGTTATGTAAGGAGTGCAGAGCAGGACAGCAATGTACTAAAAATAGTCTGGGAAGGAGGAAATGGTTCAGATAGGTACATCTCCATCAATGCCCCAGGTGCCCAAAGGGCACTCAAGGGCTGCAGGTGACCCTAAGTACTCGCGGTGCAACCCTGTGACCCTGAGAGAAAAGTCATGTTAACATCCTCAGTTCAGGGCTTGTGCTTTTTATAGGGTCAAACAGGGCAATTGCCCCAGGCCCCTGAGCCAGCTGCCCACCCCCCCAGGTCTCCCCCCTCCCTCAACTTTATTGTGGTTTTCAGCAGTGTAGCGACTCATCTGTCCCAACTGGCCCACTTCTCCTTCTTTATCCCCCCACCCGCATCTTCTAACTGCAAAGCAGGTGGTTTTGGCGCATGGAACAAACCAGACGCCCCATAGCAGCAATGTAATGCTGCGTGGGGCAAGTAACCGTAATTCAGGGCTTTGGCGGTTGCCCGACCCCGAATTACATCTCCCTCCAAGTTGCGATGACTTGGAGGAGGAATAGTATTTAACGAAGCTGGGGAGTTTTGCGGCAGCAGGGAGAGCTGTCATTCAGCTCTCCCGGTGCCTAACTCACCGACAGCCAGGTCCGGCCCTAGACTTTTTGCCGCCTGAGGCAAATTTTGAAAAAATACAATGCAATACTTATGCTTCTAACTGACCCAGCGGCATATTATGTAATAACATGCACCGGGCCAGCTCATGGAAGAGAGGCACCCCTGTGAGGGTGAAGATGGAAGCACACGGAGACATGGAATAGTAGAAGAACAGACCAGCCAGGATAGGTGAGTTGCTATATTGGCGAAAACTCTGCAGGGGGCTTGGGGACCACAATAAAGTTGGAGGGAGACCTAGGAAAAGCCTGGAAGCTAGAGATGAGCAGACATTTCACATAAGCATTATTTTGCATCATAATGTAATGGGACATTTCTGGTAAAATCGTAGTTATATATATTGGTCTGTAACCGTAATTAGGAACCTTAATTTCACAATTACACGTACTCTCGCGTAATTTCGTGCTGACTTTACCAGTTAATAGTAAAGCCCCCATATGTGCTATTGTCAGTGTCACCAAAATTGCTACATATATTAACGGAAATAGAGGCAACAAGTAGAAAAAGACCTTGTAGTTTTGGAGAAAATCTATTTTAAAAATGAAGGAAACGTTTTTTTTTATTATTCTGAGTTTAAAAACCATTCTTCTTTAGCATTTTTAAAATATTTTTTCTCAATCTATAAGGTGATTTTGAAAATTAATTTGCATTGTTTCCTCTCTTCCCCTAACATACGTGATGATGGCATGTATGGGGGTTTTGTTAACAACTGCTAGAATCAGCACATAATAAAAAGTAGGAAAACACATTTTTATTGAATGTCATGTAAGACTTTCAGACCACTTTAAGGAGGTGTATTTAGTGAAATTTTGGTTTTGCATGATTAGGATGTACCCGTACGTGACTATATCACCACTGTGGTTACCACTACATAACTTCACACCTATCTCTACCTACCTTATGGTCCCACAGTCTATGGCTACATATTGTATTTCTATGCACCTGCCTAAGCTAGTTAGCTTAGTATTGTACGCATTGACCGGTGCTTGAAATGGTAGAATTACTGTCGTCTAATCCCATGACACATCCTATTGAGTCTTATGTTATTTACTCCATTGTCATTGCCTTCAATTTTAATAACTCAATAAATGTTATATTTTAGTGCATGTTTAGGGGCATTTTCCTCTGAAGAACTAGTTTTTTTTAGATTGTTTCCCCGAGTACCTTTTTCCAGTTGTTGTAGAATACACATACACATGTTTAGCTCATCATGTCACATGTCAGTGCAGATATCCTTTAATGAATGGCACCAGAATGCAGTAGCAATACCTCTTCCTGGATATGGTGTCTCTTGAGTTAGAATTCTCGAACCAAGCTGCAGCCTTTTAATCTTGTAACTATGTGACACTGCCCCCCGCCCAGATATATGAAGAGTGGTATAGATAGTGAGGAGACAGCAGCTGTTTGCTGTGACAGTAGTGTGTTAGCAGAGATGTGGGGAGGCCGTGGAACAAATACCCCTTTGGTAAACATGTTTATAAGTAAGAGCCTCCATGTAAATACTGTGCCTAATAGGAAACCTGGCCCTTTCTCTACGTGATACTGCTATAGACTCACTGGTGAGTTGATCATTCCTTAAGGGGAAATTTCGGTGATAAAAGGAGAAAAGCTTTTTCAAGTAATTATATTGGCCTTCACCTGCTTGTCAACTCTTTATTCTTCTGAGCAGCCAGTTACTGGCTCTGTCAGAGTTCTCCATGAATATGCTCGCTTTACCCTGAAATGAGAGAATCCACAATTATTTTCCTTGTTAAATTCAGCTCTGCCTCGGAGAAATATGCTGACCTGTGTCTGCACTCCGATGCTGTCTAAACACCGTTCTCATCATCATTCAGTGCATTAAATATGACATGGATTCAGCGGAACAATGTAATTGTGTGTCAGTCACACTTGCTGGTCTCCTTCTCCCTCCTCCCAGAAGCCATTACACACACGGCTACGCTGGCTCTGATTTGAAATTTCAGCTGTTGTGCAGGATATGTAAGACATGTTACAGAGAAGAAATGTAAGGAACAGGACAGGAGTATAGCTTTGATTATCGTATAATCTATTAAGTAAGGTAGAGTCAACCAGTACTAGATTTTAGTTTGCAGGCCTTCTTCTTTATTGCTTGACTCCAAAAATGCTACAGCTTGCTCTATATCTCATAAATTATGTGTCCATCCATGGTCTGCCCAGCTACAATATCTTCAGGCAGGAGCTTAAAGGATACCTGAAGTGACTTCAAAAAGTTAGACCTTAGCATTCCGAAGCCTGCGGATGGTGCAGAACCCTATTGGATCCTCCCACAGCCCACAATTCCAGCACAGGGTCCCTCTATACTTATCCAACAAAATGTATCGAATAGCTTTAGTCTGGCCATAAGTGCGGCTGTGGACGAGTGCACTCAGACTGGGCATGTGCGAGTAAGGTCTGCACATGCCCAGGAGAATAAGGTACTAAACTTTTTTCCCACATGCACAAGGTATTTCGTTCTACTGGACATACAGTATGTGATCCTTATTTGTGCATGCCCAGTCTGGATGCACTCTGTGGATGAGAGCCATCCAAGGATGAGAGCATGGCTTAAAGAGACTCCGTAACAAAAATTGCATCCTGTTTTTTATCATCTTACAATTTTCAAAAGCTATTCTAATGTGTTCTGGCTTACTGCAACATGTTTTACTATCACCATCTCTGTAATAAATCAACTTATCTCTCTCTTGTCAGACTTGTCAGCCTGTGTCTGGAAGGCTGCCAAGTTCTTCAGTGTTGTGGTTCTGTGATGCATCTCCCCCCTCCAGGCCCCTCTCTGCACACTGCCTGTGTATTATTTAGATTAGGACAGCTTCTCTCTTCTCTCTTATCTTTTACAAGCTGGATAAATCCTCCTCTGAGCTGGCTGGGCTTTCACATACTGAGGAATTACATAAAGGCAGAGCTGTCTGCACTCTGCAGGAAGAAACAGCCTGACACTCCAGTGGATAGCTGCAGGGGGAAAGAAACTCACAAATGATCTCTTGAGATTCAAAAGGAAGGGTGTATACAGCCTGCTTGTGTATGAATGTATTTTCTATGTGTGGACATACTGTACATCAACCTACTTCCTGTTTTGGTGGCCATTTTGTTTGTTTATAAACAAACTTTTTAAAACTGTTTTTAACCACTTTTAATGCGGCGAGGAGCGGCGAAATTGTGACAGAGGGTAATAGGAGATGTCCCCTAACGCACTGGTATGTTTACTTTTGTGCGATTTTAACAATACAGATTCTCTTTAAAGATGAAGAGGTACCCTATGCTGAAATGCTGGACTCTTTGTGGATCCAGGAAGCCTCTGGACCATCCAGAATCTTCCACATAGTGAGGTAAGTATCTAACTTTCCCCTTTGATCACTTCAAGTTTTCTTTAAAAAGAATAGTCATTAGTGAATGGCATGATAATAGTTCTGAGTTGTTTCAAATGTTATGCTATTTTTATGCATATTGAAATTGGACCAATTCATGTAGCAGTGGTTGTGTTTGATTGGTCCATTTTCAAGCTGCGTTAATTTGCATAAAATTAGCATAAAAATAAAATATACTCATAATTATTGACCAAATCTGGCCCACGAGCCAAAGTTTTCCCAGCCCTGGGTTAGACAATCGAGATAAACAGAGGAACACCAAGAGCCCCAATAGTGTAGTATGTATTGACAAAGGGGATAATGACAAAGAGTAATAGTTGTTATACTCACAAGCATGGGTCACCAATAGGCAACCACTGTAAAGGCAGGTGGGTAGATTATCCTGACCCCACCCTTGAATAAGAAGTCGCTCTCTGTAGATAGTAGAAAAGGGTCGCAACCCTCCACCCAGGGTGGATACAATATTATATAGGAGAGAACAGTGGCGCCAAAAGGATAAAAGGGGTTTTAAATGAGCTTAAAAGCCAAAAATTTGGTAATTAGAGGAGGCAGTGGTGGACTTACCTCCTCCAAGCAGACACAACACGACTGTACATTCAGTCTATTTATTAACGAACTCCAGATAAAACAAAGCAACGCGTTTTACGGGTCAGTGCCCGCTTCTTCAGGCAATAGAAAAAGGAGTTACAGCTGCAAATGACAGAGATCAGAGGGTATATTGTTTCTGCTATGATACATCCTACATTTAAAGCTTCGATCAATGAGTGACAAACATGTGCAACATAATATGGTATATTGGCAGTAAAGGTACAGTATTTTGTATTCTAGAATTGTTATGTTAATGGGTTGTGTTGGTGGGGGGAAAGAATGGGAGGGGAGGAGAACCACACAGGGGTGGGGGATGGTGGGAACCTGGGGGACGGGGGGAGGGGAGGGGAGAGGCCAAGGGAAAGTTGTGTATCAGGAGGAGGGAGTGGGGGGGGGGGGAGGAAGGGGTTTATCAATTATAGCCATGGGACGTGCAAGTTACAGATTAATTAGCAAAAGAGGTGACTGTAGATCAAAAGTAGTAAAAGAGTGTGAATGGCAGCAAAACAAACGAAACAGTGGCAGCAGAACATACCCCAGTATGGGGTTAAAAATTACAGATGGCAGCAGTAAAGACAAAATGTAAGTTAGTGAACCCACCAGGACTTACCATCTAGCAAAACAAACAACACTCGGCACCTCTGTAATGGCAGAGAGTGTCTGAGCATGCTAAGTAGTGTTCAGGATGTGACATCAACTGGGGAGAGGAAGTGCATCATCAGTGGACGGAGCCTACAAGGACTTACCCTTTTAAAGAGGAGTCAGGCCGCCATCTTGGAAGAGGCATGCCTGGTTCTCAGTACTGATGGGCCACCATGTTGGAGGTGGCCCAGATACACAGCAGTAACTACAACATTTGCCAAAAAGATATAATAAATAGCAGAGATTAACCAGGTCTTGATAAAAAGCATATATGTGAATATACATACAACATATAGTTTATAATATTAAAAGTACAGAGTAAAAGGTCAGAATAAAAGGTCTATGTCACATTTGTATTAACAAAAAAACAAAAAAAAGTGGTCTGATGTTGGTTGAGAAATTCACTATTAAACTTATGGTAGATCAATGGTATGCTTAAAAAAAATAAAAGAAAAAGATATTTGGTTAAAAAACACACTATTGTACTTATGGTAGATCAACGGTAAGCTGAAGTATCATTAAAATTGCCAGATATGATTTTCGAAAGAGGGGGGGGGGGAGTTTTAAAAAGGGGTTAGTGGGTGTTTTTGACCAAAAATGTTTTTCAGACAAAATTTAAGAAATAACATTAACATAAACATAAAACTGGTACAACATAAAATTCTTATTATCAATCTGCATAAAAGTGAGGATAAAAATCATAATACTATAAAATATAAAAAGAGAGGACTAATTAAAAATAAACGGAACAAAAGGGATGCATCATATGGAATGAAAAAAACATTTTTTAGTATATTTTTTCCAGGACCTCGTTCAGACCCCCTGGGACCAGTGTCCTCAGGGTCTGGATCCAATACATTTCAAACTTTTTTAATTTTTCGAATGCCGCTGGTTCGTTATCGCAGGTACTGTCGATGAGGGTGACGGAGAGTGTTTCGGGATTATTTTGGTGAGCTTGGTGAAAGTGTCGTGACACGCTGTGCACAGGGAATTTATTCAGGATATTTCTTCTATGCTGGCCAATTCTGCTCCAGGCTTCCTGTGTGGTTCTACCCACATACTGAAGATGGCAGGGACATGAAATGACATAGATAACAAATCGGGACTGGCAGGACAAATGTTTTTTTTTATATTGTATTGGATGTTGGTGACGGTGGACGTAAAGGTGGTAGCATTGGCTACAAAGGTACAGGCTAGACATCTGGGACGTTGGCAGGGTCGTGAGCCAGGTGTCAAAGGGGCTAAACTGTATGTAAGTTCAGTTTTGGGGCGGCGAAGTTTACTGGGGGCTAGTAAATTGCGGAGACTGGGGGCTCTACGGTAGGTGATAAGTGGTTTGATGGGGAGGAGGGGTCTCAAGAATGGGTCCTGGAGTAGAATTTCCCAACGCTTGTTCATTATTTTCCTGATAGTTTGGTGTTCTCTACAATATTGAAGGATGAATCTGGGGGGTGGATTATTGCTATCTGCGGTCGATGGTTTGGGGTTATATGGTAGTTCTGCTTTATGACGTGCGTCCCGGATACGTTTTTTGGGGTATGGAAAATTTTTTAGTGAGTATATCAGATTGAACATGGTAATCTTGGTTGTCTGTGCAGTTTCTATAGATCCGTCTAAACTGGCAGTATGGTGTATTCTGTGTCCAAGGTCGGTAGTGGAAACTATTAAAGTGTATTGGGTTAGAGTAGTAAAATATCAGCAAAAATGTTTTAATACCATAATCACATAGAGCCCAATAGTAGCATATCAGTAATTTTACCAATATTTTACAAGTGGCTATCCCCCAGCACCTAAATTGTTGCACGTCCTTTTTCCATGTATTCCTCTTTGTAGTACTGATAGGTAGACCTGTTTGGAGGTGTCACCAGTTCTTACCCACACATGGGGCCATATTCACTAAAGATTGGTAAAGTTGCCAAGGGAAGAGAGCATACATTTTACCGTTACATGCACTGACTACATAGTGTGTGTTGCTCAATTAATGCAACCTGCATTACCTACACAACATGAGTACCTGGGTATGTATGCATGTAGATTAGGCACGTTACTCTAAAACCATTCCATGCAGGTCATGCTAATTGCGCAATGTGTAGTCCAATAAATTCTGCTGCTTAATCTTCATAAATTGGTTCAAAGAATCAAAAATCTTCCAAAAGCCACAAGATATGCAATAATGGGAATACCTCCACCTCACCCCACACAGGTGCAGACTCACCAGATAAAAAGACAGATATGACTGTCAAGCGCATGTGGGGTGTAGCCGTCTGGTCTAAATGGCTGGTTGCAACTCTGTCCACCAAAGGATGTAGATTTTCGCAATGCATGTAAAAAAAACGCCTCAAATAGTGTGATACCACTTTAAAAACATCAATTTATTCTACTAAAAGCAATAGCAGCATCACTCAACTATTAAATAGGTATGTCCAATCAAGGAGCATACAAAAGAGCATATGTTTTGTGAAGCACACTTGCCCTTCACTGCACGCACGAGGAAATGCTGGCCGCGTCCAATCTCCTTCATACACTCCCTTCCTTGTCATTTGTCAGCTTCCGATACTGCCACCTAGCGGTAATCCCCAGACGGTTTCATCTAAGTGTGGACATTATCAACGGTATAAACAATTCCATATGGCGTGCATCAGGTTTTTATATCCCTCCACACCGCCCACAAGCTGACATCACAAGTCATGTGCTCCTTTGTTGACATGGGCTCCCCTGTTCAACAAAACAGCTTATTTTTACATTATACATTAATGAATAGCAATCCTTGTTCTCACAAATATCATACAATATTAAAAATCACTATTTAAAAACAGCAATATTTTCTCCATCTTTAAAAGACTTTACTGCTAACTTGGAATAGTCACAAAAATGTAAACATTCAAAATACTGTGAGTCTGCACCTGTGTGGGATGAGGTGGAGGTATTGCCATTATTGCATATCTTGTGGTTTTTGGAAGATTTTTGATTCTTTGAACCAATTTATGAAGAATGAAGATTAAGAACCTTAATGTAACGATCGGTGTAACACAGAGAGGGTCTGATTACCGGTGAGCTGCAGTATCACCGAGAATACAGAATATACCCGATTATTGATGATCTGCAGTATCACCGATAATCAGATATATCTACTAACCTCTGGACACCTGAGATATGCGAGTGTTGGTGCAACAGTAATACTTTGAGTACTGCACCTCAGGAGAAGGTACAGAAGCAGTAAGGAGTACCGTACAGAAGTATGTTCCTTCCGTTGGCCTAGACCCTCCCGGAGGAGGGGCTAGGCTGAAAGTAGGAAGGACAGAGCGTGAGTGACACCAGTGAGAGGGTGTCACTAACAGGTCTGGGAACTGCCTCTAACAGTAAGGCCAGTTCTCGAGGTCGGGCAAGCCAGGTCGTTAACACACAGACAGATAAGGTACAGATTCAGGAGACAGATACGGAATCCAATGAACAGGCAGGGTTTGGCAACGGAGTATCAGAATAGCAAGGTACAGAATCAGGAGGCAAATACAGAGTCCAGGAACGAGCAGGGTTTGGCAACAGGATTTCAGAAATAGCAAGGTACAGAATCAGAGTTCAGAGGAATAGTCAGGCAGGCAAAAGGTCATAACAAATAATACAGTTCAATATTCCTAATGCTAAGGTGTGAGCTCCTTGATCATCAACACCTTTGGAAACTATGCTAGAACACAGAAACAGACAAGGTCTGAGTGCTACCACGTAGTGATCGCGACGCCAGACACCAGAGAAATGACCAGCACCCAGTATTTATACTATAGCACTCTCCAGCGCCACCCCTAAGTGCTGGACCAATGGAAGGTGGTAAAAATGTCAGCTGACCAGCTTGGTCAGCTGACTCTTCTCTGGCTGTCATATAAGCTCTACCTCTCAGCGCGCGCGTCCTTCTGAACCTGTGTGGACTAGCAGTCCCAGCCACACCAGACACGTTTTGCAATGTATCCAATGATTCGGGCGCGGGGGCCGCCGCACTGCTCTCCAAGCAAGCGGCGGCTTCCCCGCGTCCAACCACAATGTCAGTAATATTGCTATGCGCGCAATCCGCCGCATCCAACGCGGACTCCACCGCTCTGCCCATGCGGCATGCTGCGGTTTCTTCACGTTGTGCCGCCATGTTGGACGCAGAAACAGCCGCCTCACTCTGAGCACTTGCGGCGGCTTTTCCGCTTTTCCTCACACTTAACCAGAATTTGTTGGACTACATTTTATTAGCAATTGGACAGAGCACCTTTGCATTGTTCTAGACCGCTATTTTTAGATATATATTTTATATTATTTTTCTTGTGTTTTTGAATTGTGCAATGTGTGCTACATAGGCAGTGTAAGTTACGGTAAAAAAAATTGCTGTTTTCAGCTGTACAGGTCTTAGTGAATATAGCTCATGGAAACGGTCAAACAATTGCTTATTTTGCTTATGTCGTTAGATTTCAGTCTATTGTGTATAGTAAGCATAAAAGCTGTCCATACTTTAGATTTATTGCATCTGCCCCATTGATCTGCTCATAAACTTTATTTATAAAACGTCAATAGAGATATTTTTCTCTAGCCTTTTATCACCACAGATTAACTCATTAACGTGACCAGACTGCATATGGAATTGTTTTTGTACTCTAAAAATAAAATGATTAGAAGTCCTATAATATTTATCTGCTTGATAAGTGAAGGCTGTATTTTGCCATACAAAAAAATTGTTTTCTTAGTTCTCAGTGGTAAGAGGAATGGCATCGCAGATAAGGGATTTCCATTCTGATATACTTTTGCCTGATTTCTTTTTTCATTTATTTTCGGTGACGCACACATTTAATCAGCTACTTCACTAGAGAATACATTATAAGCCAGAAAGGCTTCTATGCATGTTTTATTACACTTATATAGCCATGTATGAAAGAAAGGGGGCTTTATCCTGTGATTGAGATGATTTGAAATGTAATGGTAATTAGCTGGCACTGGCAGCAGTAAGCTTATAATGAAACCCCTTATGATTGTATCTTTAATTAATTATGATGAATTTCTGTGTGTTTTTCCCTATGTTAAAACAAGGAAGAAGGTCAGAGAGACCCCAGGGGGTTCTTTAGCCCTGCAATCCATACAAATCCTACCACATTCATTTATCTCACCATTTTGTAATTCACAATAAGGTTTCTTTTTTTTTTTTTTTGTAATTTGAGATGAACTGTGCTGTTGGTGATAATACAGGCCTGTGAAATATAGTGTACAGAAATTCAAGAGTACCTCTTTCCCATATTCCATACTAGGAGGGATGCATTGTTAAAGGACCACTATGAAGAAAAACTGGTAATTTATGTATCATTTTAACATGTGACAAATATCTTTAAAGTTACATTAAAGTAACATTGACTTTCTTATTTTTAAAGAACCACTATTGTGAAAAATTTTAAAATTTAAAGTAAAATGTACTATATCCATTTATGCAGCCTGGACATGATCCTGACATCCAGGTGGCTGCTCAGTTGCTAATGGTCACCTAGGCGTGTACCGTTCCCCGGTAGCCAGGAGTTCCCATTCATTGATCTAAGTTCCCAGCAGAAAAACTGATGGCCTCTTATCAGAGGCCGCTGTCTTTCTGAAAAAGCTTCCCGTCCTCTTCTCACTTCTTGGAAGCGAGAAGGACCAAAAAAAAAAAGAAAAAATCTCAATGTGGCCATCTTGTAGCCAAATAGTAAAACTACATCTATATACATTTTTTTCTATATAATAAACACACATTATTACATTTAAAATTAACTGTTTATTTCCCACACCAAAAGTTACCCAAATACAATTTTTAATGGAAAAAAAAAATTACAATTAAAAAAAAAAAAAACATTAATAGTTACCTAAGGGTCTGAACTTTTTAAATATGCATGTGAAGAGGGTATATTATGAATTTTTTTTTAAATTATAAGCTTGTAAATAGTGATGGACGCAAAACTGAAAAAATGCACCTTTATTTCCAAATAAAATATTGGCGCCACACATTGCGGATATACATTTAAATGGTGTAATAACCGTAACAAATGGGCAAATAAAATGTGTGGCTTTTAATTATGGTAGTAAGTATTATTTTAAAGCTATAATGGCCAAACACTGAGAAATAATGTATTTTTTCCATTTTTTTCTTAATCTTCCTGTTAAAATGCATTTAGAAAAAAAATAATTCTTAGCAAAATGAACCACCCAAAGAAAGCCTAATTGGTGGTGGAAAAAACAAGATATAGATCAATTCATTGTGATAATTAATCATAAAGTTATTAGCGAATTAATGGGAGGTGAAAATTGCTCTGTTGCATAAGGTGAAAAATCCCAGCAGGCTAAAATGGTTAAATTACTTTTCCCTATCTCGCTGTCACTTATAGTAGGCACTTAAAGCAAACCTGAAGTAAAATTAACAATAAAATAAAATACTGGCCTATGGAGAGGGAAGGTCCTATAAAGCCTTTCCATTACTCTCACAGTCCCCTCCTTCCTGCGATGTCACCTCCGCTTGAATCCCCGCCACGAGAGGCATGCAAAGTCTTCAGGAACACAAGTGCTTCCAAAGACGGATGGCCCTGTACTGCGCATGTGCGAGTGCAGGGGAGAGCGTGCTCGTGCAGGCGGAGTTCCAAAGCCCCACGCGGTGACACAGAGCAGTCTGTGACCCAATGGGGCAACAGCACTGGAACAAGAGGACCAGGAGAGGAACAGGAAGGCTCTATAGAATACAGAGCCTTCCCTCTCTATAGGCGTGTATCTGTTTTTTTTTGTTTTTTTTTACTACAGGTTTGCTTTAAAGTCTGACAGATCTGACAGGTTTTGGACTAGTCTATCTCCTCATTGGTTGCACTTACTGAATGACAGTTGCTCAGCCAACTGCCAAAATTGCATGCAAGCGAGTAGAGAAGCCAGCGGGCATCTTTGTATAGATTCTTTACATGGAGTGCTTTAGTAAAGATGAAAGGAAATGCTGAAATGCTAGTCCAAAACTTGTCAGATCTGTCAACTTTGTACTGCCTACTGCAAGTGACAGCAACATGGGAGAAAAGGTGTGCATGAAAAAAGGGCGCCGTGAAAAAAAGGGCCCGGCTGGATAACGAAATGACGCCGGTGGATAACGAAATCAGATAACGATAAAAATCATTGTCAGACTTGGTTACACATAAATACCGTTGTTAAAACAGACGGGAAATAATAACGAAAATATACTAATATTCAAAATCAATACGTAATTCAACAATACAGCTTAACCAAACCCTACTCTCACACAGAACCCTCCCCTGGTGGTGCCTAACCCTAACCACCCCCCAGTGGTGCCTAACCCTAACCCCCCCAATGGTGCCTAAACCTAACCCCCCCGATGGTGCATAACCCTAACCCCCCGAGTGGTGCCTAACCCCCCCCCCCCCCAGTAGTGCCTAACCCTAACCACCCCCCCTGGTGTTGCCTAAAACTAACCTCTGCCCAGGTGGTGCCTAACCCTAACCCCCCAATGGTGCCTAACCCTAACCCCCCCCCCCCGATGGTGCATAACCCTAACCCCCCTGTGGTGCCTAACCCCCCGCCCCCGGTGGTGCCTAACCCTAACCACCCCCCTGGTGTTGCCTAAAACTAACCTCTTCCCAGGTGGTGCCTAACCCTAACCACTCCCCCTGGTGGTGCCTAACCCTAACCACTCCCTCTGCAGAAACACCCTTTTCCATATAGAAACGATAATATCTTTGATAACGTAAAATCTGTACATACAAAGTAAATAATATATAAACACTATAATGTTGCAAGCTTCTAAAATGATAACATACTTCGAAAACTTTAATGTTCTAATGTTGTTAACAATATTTATCGTGGCTCCCTTTTTTTTGCTGTATTAACGATAATTACATTAAAGTCTATGGCGGTGCCCTTTTCGTCCACCTTTAGCCAGCGCCCTTTTTCCTGTTACTGAGAAAAGTAATTTATGATGAATTTTACTCGAGGGAAATGTACTGCTTTCAAATTTTAATTTTTTTTCCCAATAGTTGTCCTCTAAATACACCCTTTGCAATCTTACACAGCTGTGTTACGTAGGTAAGAATATACTGTGTGTCGAACAGGCATAGCTTGTACCATTGGTGGGGATAATAGGCTTTGAAATGACACATTAGAAAGGAGATCTCACTATGTTAATTCCTTTTGATGTCTGAAGATATTAGATGAATTAGGTTCATTATAGATGTGGTTTCATCAACTTAATCACCTTCATAGAAAAAACTTTTTTTTCCCACAAAACAGTCATTAACAGGACTTATTTGATCTTTGTTCACACTTTTGAGGTTACAGGTATATACCACAAATCATTATGTCTAACCACTTATATCAAGTGTGCAGCTGGAGGAGACTGGTGTCTTTTTAATGCATTATATAACATAGCACTGCTATTCTTCACCAATAGCCACTGTGTTACACTGATACAGACATCCTCTGCATACCTCCCAACTTTCTGAGGTAGGAGAGAGGGACTCCTTGATACAGTTTGCAGGAACTCACAGGTTCATTGTTCCATTACACACACAAAATGCCATCTGACCGTGATATCCGATGATTGTTTCGGGGCCACCAGGGGACCCCTTTGTCAAGTCGCAGGACAGACTTTACTGTCATAGACTCTACTGTCATAAAACTGTCAATAAACTTTACATGTGCACATAAATTTTAAACCAATCTTTTGTAAATATACCCCTAGATCTCTGAATCTTTTTAATTGCTGCATAGAGCTATTATTTTCCATGGATAATACCAAGTTTCTCCACTTTCCAGCATCCTCAATTTACTTACTCTGTTGTATTTGATTTCTTGATAAACACCTGTGCACATACCCACAGCAAGAACATTATTATTACTATTATTTATTTGTCCTGGATTCATAAAACAAGTGTTCTTCGTCCCACGATATGGAAGGATCTGCAGTATCATATATGCTACTTTTTTAGCCTTGCAGCAATCCTTGTTGTTACACTCTGATATGACCCTTTTGACTGGCCAATGGTTGGTCAATTTTATCACTACCCTGCAGTATGAGAGCTTATCTACACAAGCTGTATAGTATTCAAATTATGTTGGCCAATTTAAATTGTATGTGTGTCTTTCATTAACTGATATAATAATATGTAACTATGCGACTTTACAGAACCATTGAAGACATTATTTTCTTCTTCACCCTTTTCTTTCTTCCTGGTTCATCTTTCTTATCTGTGTACCCTGCACACACTTTTACCCTTCATCACTATTCACTAAATACAGTCATCTAGAATTCTTTAGATCAGTGAAGTGGGACTTGGGTTTCCAGCAACTCAACTATTCAGGTCTGGCCTACAGAGTTGCACTTTTACATAAATACTGGCCATACTAGAGGAAAAAAGAAATGCTCAGCTCTTTGGACTCTCATCCCTGTCCCATCCTTCCAGGGCTGTTTCTGCTAATGTTGGTGCTCCAGCCAGGCCTACTTTTGTGTTGTGTCCAAATTATCCTTCATCCCTTTCTTATTGAAATTAGCAGTTGTGGATAATGCTGGGTACACCTGATGCAATTTTTCGGTCGATTTTCCGTCTGATCAATTTCTGATTTAATTTTCCGATCAATTTCCGATTGGACTCTGTTATCTTTTTTTAATCTATTTCCATTCATTTCTATGATAAATAGATCAGAAAAACGATCGAAAATAAGATCGGACATGTCGGAAATTATCTGTTGAACTATCTATCTAACACAAAATTGTATGGTGTGTACCTAGCATAAGAATTCCAAAAAGAGAAAAGCTCCGTGGTGCTCTCTCCTAAAGATGACACACACACACCTATACACACACACACACACACACACACACACCTATACACACACACACACACACACACACACACCTATACACACACACACACACACACACACACACCTATACACACACACACACACACACACACCTATACACACACACACACACACACCTATACACACACACACACACACACACACACCTATACACACACACACACACACACACACACACACACACACACACACACACCTATACACACACACACACACACACACACACACCTATACACATACACACACACACACACACACACACACCTATACACATACACACACACACACACACACACAAAATTGGGCCCATAGTTGTCTTTGCTGTTTGGAGTTGGATTAAAATCAGATTTGTCTTTCATATTCGTAATTAGATTTGTGGGCTATCCTATAACACCTTGGAGCCCCAATAAGTGGTCACGGACAAACTGAGGACTCTGGCAGCCATCTTGGTGGTGGCAAGTGTCCCATTATTAGAGTGTGCGTGTGTGTGTGTGTGTGTGTGTGTGTGTGTGTGTGTGTGTGTGTGTGTTTGTGTGTGTATTGTGTGTGTTTATAAGAATTAATGTCAGCCCTGGTAGCTGCATAAGAATGACAGGTACGAGTTGTGTAACTACAGCTCATGGGGCCCCCAGCAAAAACTTTGATGGGGCCATCAATGTTCACAATCCTTCCCTTGCCTTCCCTTGGTGCCCTTCGCAGCATTAGGGCCCATCTCACATGGAAACAAGTGTGGCCATCATGATCTTGACACCCACAACAGCCACAAAACACCTGATCTAAAGTATAGTCCCCTGTATCACCTGAGAAAGGGAAGGTTAGTAGTTGGTGCCCCCCACAGCTCTGGGCCCCCCTGCTATCTCAGGGGCTGCCCCCCTCTAGTTATGCCCCTGGCAGGTAGCCATGTGCAATACAATATTCAAAAATGGTTCTAACATTGTATCTATAATTGACCTGGAAGGGATTGTCTTTATACCAAGCAAAACTGGAGTGTTGCTATAATCAGCAGTTACTTAGTTTCTACCGTTAATCATCGATTTTTTTTAATGTTGTGCGACAGTCCTTGTTTCCTGACAGGGTTATGCCAAGATTAGTCTAGCAGAAGAGAGGCACATCAGCAGCAGCAGAGAGGAGCTACAGTATGAGACCATAACTTAGCTGGAAGGTATATAACCCAGATGCACCTCTCTGGGGATGCTTCCGTTTCCCTGCTCAGCTCTCTCCTCGGCATAACCTAAATCTCGCTGCTAATTTAATATGATCCACCTTTCACAAAAATAACAATTCCAATCTTGACGTGCTTTTGCCAACAGAACTTTGCAATCCTTGCTATCTGGCTGTGCTTGCTGTCTTCCCTATCTGACTAATATTAGCAGGCCTCCGGTGAGATTCGCCATGACAGTTTACACCTATAATCTATATAGTACATCTAACTTGAAATAGTTTTGCATTTTCATTTCACGTTTGCTGTCGACACGTTTCACACTCAATCTATGCCACGACCATCACCTTCATGTCTCTGCTGGTAAGGTGAAAATAACTGTTTGTATTACTCCTCACATGCCATCTCCAGGCCTTTGCCAGCACTTGCTCCCCCTGTGTTGTGACAGCTCGTTATGCCTCTTCTGAGTCCCATGTCACATAGATAAGCGCTAATGAGATATGGCAAGTTGTAAAGCCTGCCAGTAAAGAACAGGAATGTTTCAAAGTAGAATTATATTATTGGGGGGATTTCTCCACTTTGGCAGTTCATGTATGCAATGATGGTTTAATGTGAATCTATCACAATTCTCTTAACTCACAAGTGACATAGTAAGAGTAGCTATTACAAGATGGCGATGATACACAACCTGCAGTACCCTGGCCTACAGCATTTTACAAATGTATGAGATTATGACCTGGGTTCTGCTATGGATGCGTTTAAAACATTAGCAAAGTGTTACTGTTAATTACAATGCAAGGTAGTGCGCATTGTGCAGTTAGCACAACCCACATTACTCAACTCAGGTCACCTAGGCAATGTGGGTTGTGATAATAACATAATGTGCGCTATCTCGTCAGCCTAATTAATGATACAATTGCTGTGTGATCTCTGCCATGGCAACGTAACCAATGCCTTGTGGATATGCCCCAATGTTTGGACTGTAGGTTTTGAAGAAATATTGAAAGAAGATTTGCTCAGTAAATGTTCAGATAATATTGGTATAAGAGTAAGAGCGGGTAACAAAAAAATGTATAGATAGAAAAATAAATAAAAAATAAAAAAAATTGCAATACCACTAATAATAATAATAATTAAAAGCCATCTAAAGACAAAAGTTTAAATCCAACAGTAGGACTAGTGCTGTCAGTTCATCATCACTGCCCTGCCTGTTTTATCTCTTAGAAGAACAGCTGTTTTTACATTGTTGTGGGTGTGTTGCCTGCTTCATTTTCCATTGACTGGAAAGCAGCTTGGAGGTGTGACCACGGCCTGGTTTCAGCCTCCAGCCAGTTGAAAGAAAGAAAGAAAGAAAGAAAGAAAGAAAGAAAGAAAGAAAGAAAGAAAGAAAGAAAGATTGTGAACATTGATTTATGAAATATGCGAAATGGATGATTGTCCTCAAACAAATTATTCTGCAACAAGTTCTACAGATGTTAAGGTTAATGATAGTTTATCTGCAGGGTACCTTTTTGTTACTATTTTTACACCGTCCTTATAAAATTGGATGTATTATGCATGATGAAGGTTATCTTGCTGTCACGTATCTAGGAATCAATGTCATAAATCTGATTAGTGATTCATAAAGTGATATTTTATCTTATGCACACTTACATCTGTCTATCTAGTGAACCTCCAGACTAAAAATCTACTCAGCAGCACTGAAAAGGGTTGGTGTTTCTTTAACAGGTTCACAGCATCAGAACTTTGTTTTTATTACCAAAGCCTAATTTTTAGCTGCTTAGAAGCTAAGCTGTGCCCCATCAAAGAAAACTGCACAGGCATTTTTCCCCTGATACTGTGCAAAGCATGATGGGATTTTTGATGATGATTATTATTATTATTTTTATTTATATAGCGCCAGCATATTCCGCAGCGCTTTACAAAGCACAATAAGACGACAAGGGGAACATAGATACAACTAACAAATATACAGCAGAGTTCCAAGCAGCACAAATATTGTTACAAAGACAGTAAACATTAGGAGGATGACCCTGCCCTTGCGAGCTTACAATCTAATGGGTAGTGGGGGACACACTAGGTAAGGGGGTGGAGGATGGATGAGGCAGTGATTCTTTGCCTCTGATTACATTGTGACAAATAAGTAAATAAAGGGCTATAGAATGTTATAAGCTTGTCTGAAAAGGTGGGTTTTAAGAGTGCGTTTGAAGATGTCCAGGTTTGGAGCATGACGTACAGGCTGTGGAAGAGAGTTCCAGATAAGGGCTGATGCTCGTGTAAAGTCCTGGATGCGAGCATGAGAGGAGGTGATCAGCTTAGAGGCCAGGAGAATTTCTTGGGAGGAGCGAAGGTTGCGGGAGGGACAATATCTTGAGATTAGTGAGGAGATGTATGGAGGAGACAACTCGTGGAGGGCTTTGTATGTTAGAGTCAGGAGTTTGAACTGGATCCTCTGGGTAATGGGTAACCAGTGGAGAGAACGGCACAGTGGGGCTGCATCGGAAGAGCGTGTGGAAAGGTGAATGAGGCGGGCCGCTGCATTTAGAAGGGATTGGAGAGGAGCTAGCCTGTTTTTTGGTAGGTCACAGAGCAGGGTGTTGCAGTAGTCTAGGCGGGAGATGATTAAGGCATGCACAAGCATTTTGGTGGCCTCTTGTGTGAGGAAGGGACGGATACGGAATATATTTTTGAGCTGGAAATAGCAGGTGGTGGTTAATGAGGCAATGTGAGGTTTAAAGGAGAGCTCTGAGTCAAGTATAACCCCCAAGCAGCGGGCCTTAGTGGTTGAGGTTATTGGGGTGTTGTCTACCGTTATGGTTGCAATTGGTGGGGGTGTAGATAGCAATGGTGGAAAAATCACAATTTCCGTTTTAGTCATGTTGAGTTTGAGGAAGCGGGAGGACATGAATGCAGAAATGGCACGTAGACAGTCGGGGACTCTGGATAGTAGTGAGGACAGGTCAGGAGCTGAGAGATAGATTTGGGTGTCAACCGCATAGAGGTGATACTGATGTTGTTGTTCTCATTGCCTAGCAACTGGGAGAGGTGATCAGGACACAGGACAGTTGCAACTGTGTCTCATACTCCCTGTCACCTCCTTTCAACCAAAAAGATGGCTGCCCTCATGAAATCACAAACCTTTGCCTGTTCTTTTAAAACAGGGTGGGTAAGAGATTATATTACCTATCTATTTTAATTAACATAACTAATGTAACTTAATGACAGTATGTTTGTTTAGGCTGAAGTTCCTCTTTAAAGTTTATCTCTTTGCCCTTACTCTTGTTTCTCATATCTTAGTATGGACAGTAGGGATAGGGGTGTGTTATGAACATGAGAATATACCATAAATAGGAGAGTGGTCCGATGATAATGAATCAGTCAGTTTGATTAAAGGGTAGGGATTAGGCAAAATGGCTGTACAACTCTAAAATTGAGCCTCACAAAACACTTTGTAGTACACAACATCAAATCCAATATTAAGGCTTTGTTCACATCTAAAATTGAAATCACGACACCGATTTTCAATTTTGTTGTACGTTTTTTCGACCCTCTCAGTGCTTACATGCACATTGCGATTTTGTGTAAAGTGCTTTTCAAAGCGCTTTTGCAGAGCAATTTTTTTTTGCAATTCCTGACGCAAGTCAGGAAGTGAACTCTTTGACCCGGAAAATAATAAATACAATTAATTTATTCTTGAACGCAAAATAAAGTGATTTGTGAACGTTTTGTGCCTTTCCTATACCTTCAATTGTAGCAAAATCGCCCCGAAAATGGTAATGCAGCGCTTTGCGGAGCGAAAAGTGGTTGAAACGCGCTGATATGAACTCTCCCAAAAGGAGTCATTGTACTAGCGATTTCAGGGCATTTTTAAAAATCGCCGGCCCTAAAAAAAAAAAAAAAACCCTAGGTGTAGTACCCATACTTATCCTGCTTTCTTGGTTTTTGCAAGTAAGCAGGGTATTTATAGGTAAGAATAATTCAACCTAAAAAAATGGTTGATTCAGCAGTGGCTTCTTCTACCCATGGTCCCCAAGTGCCAATGCCACAGAAGTAGCCTGCATGAAGTGCCACACTAGTCCCCTTGCCACACTGCACCATTCTCTGGATTAGGGCAGGCTAGTAAGATCATTGCATACGTACATTGTAGTGGATGCACTGGCAGTCAGAGAGGGGCTTTGAAGTGAAAACTCTGTAAGAAAAAAGTGACAGGCAGTGGTTGCAAGAGAACAATAAATCTGTTCAGATGCATCCTTATAGTCCTGAAGGCAATGTAAATATACTTTAATTAAATACTTGCAGTTGGCATCTTAGTGTCCCTTTGTGTGCACCATGCAGGGCCTGATTTCTGGAAAGGCCACAAAGGCCCAGGCTTTGGGCAGCTGCAGCCTAAATGGCCATCTGGACATGAAATAGGGGTTGTTTGCTACATATGAAACAGAAGGCGGCAAATGGGGAGCAATACATAAAAACAGAAGCCAATGCCCAAGGGAGCTGTACATAAAATAGAGGGGCTGCAGTACATAGATGTTACACATGGAAGATTGGGCGGCACGTGAAATAGGAGGGGCCAGGATGCTGCCCATTGTAGGGGAGCCCCAACAAATTGGCATAGAGGCCATAAATGTATAAATCCAGACTTGGCACCATGAGATTAGTGAGATTAGTGCTTCGTTCCAGCACACCTGGATCTTCTAAAATATTTACCGAAGGTGGACTTCAGAATCAATTTATGTCACGAATGAATAATGAAGTATGCGTGTGTATTTAAAATGTAGATAGCAGAATGCTGCAACTGCTGTAACACAGCGGCAAGTATCTTCTTTTTAAGTTGTGTTTTTGTACAGTGATAGATTCTCCATAAGATGAGTTTGATAGCAGTCACCTAATTTACTTGCAGTGAATTATTCAAACCTTCCTAATTATGCGCCTGCAGCAGAGAGTTAGCTACAACATCGTGATTGATCACCAACAACCTCTCTAAAAGTATTGGCAAAAGTGGAAGCGCCAGACATGCAACTTGGTGATCAGAAGTATTTCTCCTAGGAAGAGAGGAAGTGAGAGCAGCGAGAATATATTCCGCAGTAAACGACGTCTTTATGACATGTGGTAAGATGTAAACCGTAATCAATCAAGACATCACAACAAGTAAGAAACACAGGAAGTGTGGTATTGCCTCAGGCACACCACAGTGATGAAGACTATTCGTTTTAAAGAAAATTATTGATCCCACCCCCTTTCTTTCTACCATCTGAATAATTACTCCTGATTAAGGCAACGTAAACATGATGTGAGTGGACAACGTATGATTGATCGGTTGTGACTACACGCTATGCATGCATGAAAATAAATTAATCTCTGGTACTAGATTAAATACATTCATCACTTGTTTTGGCACTAGGCATGCAAAGCTCCAAAGCTGTTCATTTGTGAAGTGAACCTGTCATTTCTTCTCAGCTAATGTACCAAACAAAAATTTGTCAAATGAATAATTGAGATTAGCTTTATTCTCATATGACATCCAGCCCCTGAATGACAAGCAGGAGTAGAGTAAAACTTCATATCAGACAAGGAAAAAACAACATACGGTCGTAGCAAGTAAAAAATGCACAGGAGGAGCGCTGGTAAAAATGGCGCCACCATAGGCTACAATAATAAAAGCCACAAATAGCAGCAATGAATGATAATTATGGTGCCCAATATAATAGCAGGCTACCAGTGCCTACGATTCGGCACCATAATTCTTGTTAATTACTGCTAATTGCGGCTTTTACTATTGCCGCTAGTGTTGATCGAACAGTGTTCGCCACTGTTCATTATTCCCCGAATATCGGGGTGTTTGGGCTCTGCTGGAACCCATCCGAGCACCTCATGGTGCTCGGCTGAACAGCGGGGGAGGCGGCCGCTCAGCTGGAGGGGTAGCGGGCAGGACGAGGGGTATTGGGCAAAGCGGCTGGGAGGGGGGTCGGATTCCTCCCCTCCCTCACCTGGGTCCCCCGACCTCCGCTCCCCTCCAGCTTTAAAAAGTTAAGTAGCATCGGCTACAAGTAGGAGGTAACGGGCGGGGATCACTCACCTCTTCCGCGTTCCAGCATGCGTTCAACTGTTGTCACTTCCTGCAACGCCGCCCACTGTATTGTAAGTGGACAGCGTTGCAGGAAGTGACGTCAGTGGAGCCCACACTGGAACGCGGAAGAAGTGAGTGATTCCCGCCCGTTACCTCTTAATAGTAGCCGATGCTACTTAACTTTTTAAAGCTGGAGGGGAGCGGAGGTCGGGGGACCCAGGTGAGGGAGGGGGGGAACCGACCCCCTCCCCACCGCTTTGCCCAATACCCCCGTCCTGCCCGCTACCCCCTCCAGCTCTGTGGCCCCCCCCACGGCTCGGGTCCCCATAGTCCCCATATGCCGAACATCTGGATGATGTTCGGCCGAACCGACCCGAACATCCAGGTGTTCGATCAACACTAATTGCCGCCTATGCAGGAGAAAATATCAGTATTAGAGGTAGTCAGCGGTGGGGTGGTTTTTAGTGTTAAGAGTAAGGGGTGTTACTTAAAGTGACCCAGAGATGAACTAAAGTAAAGCTCTGATACTTACCCAGGCTTCCTCCCGCCCCATCATCTCTAGGTCTCTTTAAGGGTCAAATTTAGGCACTTCCAGGGGTTAAGGTTAGGCACCAGGTGGTTAAGGTTAGGCACTGGGGTGGTTAAGTTAGGCAACAGGGGAGTTCTTAAGGTTAGGCACCAGGAGAGGTTGGTTAAGGTTAGGCACCAGGGGGAGTGGTTAATGTTAGGCAGCACCAAGGGGGTGTTAGAGGTAGGCATAGGTAGAGGTAGGGTTGTGTGTGAGAGTAGGATTAGGTTAGGTCATAGTAAAATATTGGTTAAGATTACTGATATTTAACTTTAGGAATTAGGTAGCAGAATATCAGTAATTTTGCCGATATTCTAGCAGTAGTCTCCAATGCTATTTTTAGCGGGTGCCATTTTTATAGGTATACTGCAGTGTTGGTCTGATATTTGTAAAGGCTTCTGTAAAGAACTACGGACCTAACAAGGATAGCTGAAGCCAACTTGCAGTGTCAGTTTACAACTGCTGTGAAATCTGACAGGTTCTGTTTAACCCTTCCTGATCTTTGGTGCTGTGATTCTAATAGCTCTTGTCACACCATCTGCAACAGCCATTTCTGCTTGGCTGACCAAAGCCTGACCAGCTGTAAAATATAACCTTGCCTTGACATAATGCTTACACGTTAAATCATAATTGCACAGATTACTGCATTTCTGCAGCCCACGGAGCACACTGACACATTATAATGTGACATTATATAAATAAATGATGCTAGCAGCCATTAATATGTCTATTTATGGGCTGCTGATTGACTTTCTTTTGATCTTAAAAACTGAAGATGTGTAAGAGTCATAAGCACTTAATCTCTAGGTTTAGTCAGCGTTTTGTAGGCACGATTGGTGTTGATTTTGAAGCACATCTAACTGATGTACTGAGTGCAAAGAAACACCTGTAGGCTAAATGCACTTATCGGTTGACCAAATGCAATAGCATACATATGGCTAACGCTATTTATACAGTTGTATCTATAATGCCTTTACAATAAGGGAGAGAGTACCAGATGGTCATCTCTTGCTTGGACATATCTTTCTTTAGCTGTTGCTGTACTGAAGAATGTATTCTTAAATCCTGTTGCTATTTTCTTTTGTTGCTGTCTAAGCTACTAACAACAGTAGCCTGTGTGGTTGCTAGTAAAATAAAGCAATCTAAGTTGTGCGGCTTTTTACTTCATTTGCCAGGGCATATATGAAAGTCAAGGGTAAAGTTTGGCAGTTAGTAAGGCATGTGAGACAGTTAAAGTGGTTTTGGTGTTAGCTGCACCACACCTCCCAAAATATTAGAACTAAAAGATCTAATAACTTGGTCACCCCCAGAGTCCACCTCAAACCCTTTGGAGCCAAAGCCTTCTGTCATGCTGTCCCTACACTTTGGAAATCCTTGCCACACCCAAGTTAGGACATATCCATCTGTGGAAGTCTTCAAATCCAATCTGAAATGCCACCTGTTTAGTCTGGCATTTAGGAACACTTGATTATTTCCTCTGTAACACAGTCCACCCTGCAAGTTTGTATTGATCTGAGACTTATCTATGTACATTTAGCCCTATGCGAGAAAAGCGTTTTACAAATGTTATTGTATGCATTTTATATACAGTTAGTATTAGGCACTGGATGGGGTTTTATAGGTTAAAGGGGCACTACGGTGAAAAATTGTAAAATGTAAAATATGTGCAAACATATACAAATAAGAAGTACTTTTTTTTTCCAGAGTAAAATTTAGTCATAAATTACTTTCTCCTATGTTGCTGTCACTTACAGTAGGTAGTAGAAATCTGACAGAAGCGACAGGTTTTGGACTAGTCCATCTCTTCATGGGAGATTCTCAGGGATTTATTTATTTTCAAAAGCACTTAGTGAATGGCAGTTTCTCTTTCCATCCGCCAAAAAACTGTGTAGCGAGCAGGGAAGCTGCCCAGCATCATTGTTTAAATCCTTTTTAGGGAATATCTTTATAAAGAATAAAAGCCTTGCTGAGAATCCCCTATAAAGGGATGAACTAGTCCAAAACCTGTCACTTCTGTCAAATTTCTACTACCTACTGTAAGTGACAGCAACGTAGGAGAAGAGTAATTTATGGCTCTGTAATGATCCGCTTGGCTGGCTGCACAGGCAGACAGCTGTTTGGCCATTCCTCTAGTCTGTGGGCTGCAGGTCTCTGGAAGAGAGACCTGTCTTTTCTTTGCAAGTTCCAGACCTGTTCTGCTGCTGAGGGATTTGCATATATTTGTTATGCAAATCACCTAGCTGCCTCCTTTGAAGGCTGGCAGTATAAAAGCCATGTTTTCCCAGAATCCTTTGCTGGTCATCCTTTCATGGTTTGTTATTGAGAAACACTCCTTGAGTGTCAGCCTTCCCTTTTGGATTGCTAAAGTTATCTTAGAGTAATTCTGGGGACTGCACTAGGCAGCTTCTCTAGTGCAGTTAGCTTGCCTTATCTGTTTTGTCTGTGTTGCCTCTCTGCTGCGATTGTCCTGTCGCCAGCAGTGGTCGACAGGAAATCGTTCTGTCTGTCTGGGGGTGCTAACCAGAGCAGCGGTTGCTACTGGTAGCCCCTTCTGTTCATCTGTCTTGCTTGGATCGCACTAGCCTCTAGCGGTAGCGGCTGTGGAGCCTTCTGATCTGTGATCCTGTCCCTGAACCCAGATCGCACTCGCTCTGGCGGAAAGAGCAGTGGATCTTTCCTATCCTGTCCCTGAACCCGGATCGCACTCGCTCTGGCGGAAGAGCGGTGGATCGTAACTCTCATATTCCTGTTTCCCGTTTGTCTGTCTTGTCTGATACGAACGCTTGCTGTAGGCACGGTGATGTAACCGTTTAGCAAGCGTTCACGTTCTCTCTTTTTCGTGTTTGTCTGTTATTGGTTAGTCAGGGTGGCGTGCTTGTCTCTGGTGCGCTTTTCGTGCGGAGACCGCGCCGTAAACGCGTTCGTTGTTGCGAATGAGTGTGGTGTTCGCGTTTAGCTAGCGTTTGTTGTTTTCGTTATTTCTCATTGTTGTTTGCTGTGCCTTTGCTCCTCTCGTGCTCTGTCCTTTTCTGTCTGGTGTCTCTTGGCAATCGCCATTCTCTGCGATTGCGTTCTTGCTTTTGTTTCTGCTGATGTGTGTTCACCGTCGCTGGGTGGCGACTAGATTGGTGGACACACATTCATCCTGTATTTGTGCTCTTTCTCTTTAAAGGCTGTTCAGCCCTGCATTGTCTTAGATCTGTACAATTCCCATCTGGCTTCTGTGGCCGTGCAGAGGCTGTGCTCGTCTGCACTCCACAGCGCCATCTGCCGGTGGGAATTGTCCTCTGCTGGTGCATTGCACCTAGCCTGGGTTCACCTAATTATACGCTTGTGGAGGGTTTTCGCTGTGTCAGTGCGCATCTGGTGCGCTGACCGCGAAAATGATTCCGCAAACGTTACAGGCTCATTATACTCTGAAAAAAATGTAATTCTTATTTATTTATGTTAACACATATTTTAAATTTTACATTTTTTTTTTTGCCATAGTGCCCCTTTAAGCTAGAGTTATGCATAGGAAGAGAGTTTGTAATATGTTTAGTAGTGCAATACAGCTAGTTAAAGGATAATGTGACCCTACAGTAGTACAGTACACTGCCTAACCAATTTTTACACACAGTTCTAAGTCAATTTTGGTTCTTCAAATGTATTGTCAATCGTGGTGCTGATCAAAAAACACAGTTGTATAGTGTATTGCCTTTACTCAGCAGTGCACTCACAGATAAGGAATGCTATAACTGACAGTTCTCATCACAGTGCTAGGTGCCATGTACAGCTAGCAAACAAGCTGACAGACTACAAGTACCTTGCTGTAGCTATAACTAAGCACACACAGTTCTAACCTATGTAAATCTATAACAGTTCCACAAAGCAGACAATAAACCCTATCAATCACAGTTCTAAGTTGGTAAAATCAACCTAACTTCTAGCTAGCTATCTTTCACTGAAGCATATACTAGGCTCTCTTACAGAGTCAGAGGTGGCTGGCAAATCTTGTTTCACTGTTTTCCTACTGAATGAGTCCTGTTGTCTGCATAGCTATCGCTGTAATTTATATCATACCTGAAGGACTGATGGCTCACATTATTCAAATGCATATACAAAATGTACCCAGGTTCAAGGTCTGTTCATCTTTCCTGTAACAAATACCGTACATGCATTGCTCTGATTGTCATAGGCATAAAGGGAAGAGATTCTATAAACTTGCTAGTCTCACACTATTTGAATGCTGTAGCGGCACCGTATCACCATTGGAAAATGAGAGAGGCTTCTGATTACAGCCCTTTGTGCTACCCGCAGACATTGCTCAGAGCACTCCATTTCACTGTGTTAGCTAAACAAAAGAGACTTCAAGTTTAAAGAGTGGCTTCAACACTCACATGGATTTGGATCATCCATCTGGAGAAAGCACAATGATCAGAGCTCTGAGAGAGGAGATAACTAATGAGACTCCAAAAAAATGAGGAAGAGCAAGCCAGATAAATAACCTTTAACAGAGTGAAAGAAGTGGAGCACTGAATGCAATATAAACCTAGTTAATTTTAGTATATTACCAAAAAAAAAAAAAAAACAGTCCACCCAAAATGTGACGTTTCAGGTCTTCTCAAGGCTTTAAGATTTGGACCATGCATGAGTTTCTTAAACCTCTCTTGGACCTCCATTGTGTGATTGCTGCCCTCAAATTTGAGTTCTGTGTCACAAGCAGCTATTTTGAGTCCTGCAGGATTATATTTGTATTTTATACTATGTGCAATCATATAATGGGAAGGATTAATGGAGGTCAATTGGGGAGACATACCAAAGGGAGCAGGAACATCCAAAAATGGAGAGGGGAAGGAACGGCTAAGTTAGTGCAAAAGGAAATCATCTCAGCAACCGGTGTTACTGATATCAGCAGTTCTGGTATTGATAGATAAGTAGAGGGATAAGAGAATGATGGGAGTTTAGGTTAGGTCGCAGTAGCGCAAAGCTCTCAGGATTTGTTGGAGTAGATTAGGGACAGGCTTGGATGCTGGTTAGGGTAATGTAACATTATGGGGTCAGGGCAGAGCTAACGTAACTGAAGTTTGTAAAGCAGGTCAAGGTTTGGCATTGTTTAAAGAGTGGAGGTAAGGGTTAGGCATGGAAGAAAAGGCTTGGTTTTGAGTAGAGTGTAGTAAAGGCAAGGGGAAGGTATGAACTAGGCACAAAACAAGGGGATATGGTTCGGGTTAGGATATGTATTTGAAAAAAGAGAAAGTTCAGGGGTCTTAAGGAACCCCTAAAAATAAGTATAAGAAAAAAAGCTTTCTTCAAATACACAGCACCCAAATAATACAGCTTCCAATTTTTTTTTTACTGTTTAATTGTAATATAAATCAAGGATTAGAATTGTTGTTTATTTGTTACACCAACGTCTGATCACACCTAACATTGGTGTACTCATGATCTACCAACACCCCTCCACGTTCTAACGGTAAAACAGCAAAAAGACTGTTATGGGAAACCAGAGAGAGAAGGCAATTCATCATGAGCTAACACCAGTGTCCTCTTGGGGAGTAATCATTATTGTTTCTTAACCTGAAGCCTTTTGGGTGAAAGCACTACACAGCAGAAGCTCAGGAAATAGCTACTTCACACGAAGTTAGATTCTGTCTACTGTCGGCAGAGGCTCTGCCCTTGTGTATTGTTCTATTTTAATTGCAGCACAAGAGAAAGCCTGTACAAGTCTCAGGAAGACCAATTAGAAAGTTATGAAATTCTCTGGGTTTGTTGCTTGGAGGCTTGAAATTATTTTGAGAAAGTCTCAGAGAACAAAGTTTGTGAAAATTCAGGCATTTGGTGCCCTAGAAGCATAATGGTGGAAAAAAATTAACAAACTGCAGGGATTCGTAGAGTACATACCAATCCTAATAAGTAACCTGTAGCTAGTCAACTTATCACCTAATAATCCTGCGCAATCCTTTCTTGCAGCAGGTGGTATACTTGATCTCCAGATAATGGTCCATCATGTCAACAGGGGCTGTAGCAATGGTAGATGGATAAGCACTGATAAAACACAATTCTCTTCACAACATTTTGTCTAGTGCTCTGTTTCAAGCAGGAGAGATCCTTTGCCAAAGCAGGAGACTTCCTATCCCAAAGCAGAAGAGCTCTTGTGCCAAAGCAGGCAAGCTTGTGTGCCAAAGCAAGGGAGATAATGGGCCTGATTCACAAAGCGGTGATAACTCAGTTATAACACCTAAAAGACTTTAGGCGTGATAACCTTTGCACCGCTGAGTTAGCACCGCTTTGTGCTCTTTATCGCGCGCAAAGTCCCGTGCGCAAACTTTTGCGCACGCAATTGCGCAATTCCGCACGCAGCGCCCATAGGGTTTAATGGGCACATCACGCTGTGCGCTGCACGAATTTCGCACGAGTTTCTTCTTATCATGCCTAAACTGAGTTTAGGCGTGATAAAGGGCTCTTCACTGGCGTGCAAACAGTTTGCACGGCTTTGTGAATCAGGCCCATTGTGTCAAAGCAGCAGAGCTCTTGTGCCAAAACTGTGCCAAATAAAGAGAGCGTATGTGCCAAAGTAGGAGAGCTTTTGTGCCAAAGCTGTGCCAAAGCAGGAGAGCTCTTGGGTTCAAGTAGGAGGGTTCTTGTGTGAAAGTAGGAGAGGCCTTGTGTCCTAGCAGGAAAGCTCCTGTGCCAAAGCAGGAGACTCCTCTGCAAAAGAGCTCCTGTGCGAAAGCAGAAGAGCACTGTCCTGTGCCAAAGCCAAGAGTGGAAGCCAGCACTGTGGACTTCAATACCCAAAGCCACAAGGCAGTCACCTGAAAATTTCATCAGTAAATGAAGCCTGCACTGTGGTTTTCTGCAAGCTGCAGTGACAGCCAGGTTATATTTATTTTCCCTCTCAAACCAGCATACTCTTCATTGCTGTGTTGATTCTTTATTTTGTAAAGCTATATAGTTCTTGGGAGATGGAAAGAAAACGATGTTCTCTTTTTTTGCTGCATCTGGACAGGTAGTACTGTAGGTTAAATCTCTCCACCAAGGACAATGCTTGCAGGTGTGGAATATAAATGGCCCAGACTGCTCGCCTGGCAAAAAGTTCATGGCCAACAACACATGTTCGCATCTATTCGCGAACATATGGCATATTCGATTCGCCCCTACACATTATAATGGAGCCAAAAATTGACCCCTCACCCCAGAGTCAGCAGACACATGGCATCCAATCAGCTATCCCTCCCACCTGGACTGCCCCCCCCCCCCCCCACCTATCAGACAACCAGCACAGCAGCCATTTTGCATTCTGACTGTGGATGCTGTGAAGAAGACTAGGGACAGAGCTGTACTGCTATTAGGAAAAGTGTTAGTTAGGCCTGTGTTCTGTGTGTTCTGTAGAGTTTCTTGCTGCTAGCCTGCTACAGTACCAATTCACCATCTACATGAAGGCTATGTTTGGATCTTGTGATAGTTGTTAAATAGTTGTGCTGGCCTTGAATGTCAGTGGGGGGGCTGTTTGTACTGCTGAATTATAAACCAGATCAGGGCTGCTCAGCAACATATTGTAACCAAAAAGAAATTGAAAACCCCCAACAGAGGCATGTCATGTGATAATGAAAACAATAAAACAGTTTTCTTCTTAATATTCTTTACAGACCTTTATCCGGTTGTGCTGCCTTGAGGCAATGGTAAGCCCACCTCTGGAGACATAAAGAAGACACACACACACACACACACAGAACATTTATGTTGTATTTTTCCTGGCAGACTCAAAGCTTCAGCCACCAGGGTGTGCTCTATAGGCAGTAGCTGTATTAGAGAGTCTTGCCCAAGGTCTCCTCACCAAATAGGTGCTGACTTACTGAACAGGAAGAGCTGAGATTTGAACCCTGGTCACCTGTGTCAGAGGCAGAACCCTAAGGGGTGAACATCTTGTCCTTCAACTTTGGGACAACAGTGCCTCCTTGGAAGGCACCCTCAACTAATTAAAGGAGTGATAGGGAAGAAGTGGTTTGAATGTACACTGCCAAGATAGATAAATAACCAACATGATGTCAAGCTGAAACCAGGATAATTAACCTAAAAATGGGTATCCTGACTGATTCACTACATTCTACTATATTTTACTGAAGTTCCTTTGTAACTATGTAATGCACTAAATAACAGGCACATGCGCAGGTACCAAGTACAAATGTTGTGCCTGTTTGAACATTAACTGCTCACCTTCCTGTTATTTTATGCTGTATAATTGAGCATTAAGTGGTAAGACTTCCCACGTGCGTTACCCCTATGTTTCAGTATGGCCCAGTTTAAAGGCCCACTATCGCAAAATTTATTAAAAAAAAAACAAACTAAAAAAGATATATACTGAAGGTAATGCTAGTAGTAGGGATAGTGAAGAGTTAAGAATTAGTTAAAAAATAAATCACCCTGCTGTTTACATATTCATGACAGTGTGAATGTGAGAGGAGGCTACTGACGGGTTATGGGAGACTGAACTGCTAGCTGTCCAACGGCATTTCAGCTAGTAGTAAAACTGTTTCATAATTTTATCCAAGCAAATACTCGCAGTCTGAAGAAACAGCCTCCGTAGGTAGGGTCCTCTAACATTCACCTTGTCATGAATGTGTAAACAACAGGGTGATTTATTTTTTAATTAATTCTTAACCCTTCACAATTACTTTTTACTAGCATTATCTTCAGTAATAATTTTGTAAGTTTTAACTTTTCTAAATTTCGCGATAGTAGTTCTTTAAGACTATGATCTTTTGCTTTTTAAAGGACTCCTAAGGTGGCCATACATGGTACAATTTTTTCATGCAATCTTACCTTTTCTATGTAGTATACAAGTTGGTGTTGGTGCGTCCCAAGGGACACTGGGACGAAGACCATGGCACACTGACTGTTGTTCAGCTTTGTGGTGCTCCTCCTATGCTACTTGACTATGTAGTATAAGGGTAAATTAAGTGAATATACTGAAAGGATATTTAGGCAGTTCCCTTATATTACATAGAAATGGTAAGATTGCATGAAAAAATTGTATCATGTATGGCCACCACTAAAGTGACTTATAAGGAAAAAGTTAGATACTCATCTTAGTAATGGGAAGCTTTTAGATGGTCTACTCTACAGGCTTCCCAGATGCTCCTACAGCCCACGGAACGAAATAGGCTACTTCTGGCCATGAGGGCAGCCAGCAGGGACATGTGCATCCAGACTGGGCATGCACAAGTAAGGTCTGCATATGCCCAGTAGATAGAACAAAGTAAAAAAAAGTTGTGCATGAGTGGGTTAATTCTACCAGGCATGCCCAGTCTAGATATCCTTGCCTGTGGTTGGGGAGTGCGGCCACAAGTCGAGGAGGGATCCTGTGCTGGAATGGCAATCTCTTTGAGGATTCGGGAAGTCACCATCATCCAAAGGCCTCAACTACTGATGTAAGTATCCAGCTTTTCCCCTCTTCCCAACTTCAGGTTTGCTTTAATAAGCAGACAGTTTTTAAAATGTCTGATCCAGTTTTGCTGGATCTCTTATGATATCGTCATATGAGATACTTCATCTCTAGAGATGCCATAAATCAGATCCTATGTGTCATGGTTTCTGGTCTCTATTGCAACTATCTTCTTGAAGAATACTTAAATTGTAACCGTTTTCTCCCTTCAGCTGCTTGTGGGACTAACCACACATTCGTCCGCACTTCTCTACCAGCCATCCCTGCTTAAGATGGCCTTTATGAAACATGTTATTTTTTTGTTAACACAGTTGTGCTTAGAGGTAACGTGACCTGAAGGGCTGTTTTAAACACCACAGGTATAAGAAGTGTTATTGAATAACTTGACGGCAAGGCGTTTAAAAGGCGCCACTCTTTTCAGGTCTGCGTGCAGCTGGTGCTAGAGCCTTTGTTCCTACATAGGAACGAGATAAGAAACATAATGAATATGTTCTCGAGAAACTGTGGATCACATTCACGCAGCTGGAAATATATCCTTAACTTGAAAGTGAAAACAATATGTTATGTTCTAAGCTGGAAAATCCTAGCAGCACCAAGAGTACGGCTTACGTGCACGTCACAGTGTAAGGAAAGAGGCCTCCCCGGAGCGAGAGTCCCAGATCTTATAAAACCCCAGCTGAATTTTTTTATTGAGCCTTTTATGCTCTAATTTGCTGCATGTGCATATTATGCAGGATTGACCTGTTAATCTGCCCGGGATGCCCTTTATCGAACTGAGCTTTCATCTCTCATCGTCTTCAACTAGAAATAGGTGCTTAATGTCACTATGGTAGGAGCATGAAGGGCTAAAGATCATCCTCATTCCACAATCCATAAAAAACAATATTCAGTTGATGAAAAAGTTGTCTGTAGTTGCCTTCATACACTTAAGCCAATTACTATGTAAGAGCTTGATCATGTAACTGGATGGGATTTTTACTATGCATTTGTATAACACTGACATGCTTTATTCAGTGTTTGGCAGAATACTTGGAACAGCTGCTGTCACTTAGGGCCTGAGCCCACTAATGTGCTGCTGTTTGCTTTTCAGCATCTTTAACATTATTATTATGTATTTATATAGCACCAACATCTTTCACAGCGCTATACAGAGTATATAGTCTTTCTCACTTAACTGTTCCTCAGAAATGCTCACAATGTAATCCCAACCATACTCATATGTCTATGTATGTATCGTGTAGTGTATGCAGTGTAGTCTAGGGTCAATTCAGGTGGGAGCCAATTATTTTATCTGTATGTTTGTCCTTAGCTCGGCCACTGGGCGGATGTGTTCGCTCAAAGTAAATAGCCTTGCTGATTTAAAGCCTCATCTACACGTGTAGATGAGGCGGCGATCCGGCGGCTCGATTAGGCACCGGATCGCCTCTTCCGTGTCCCTGCACGTGCCCGCCGCGTCCCTGCTCGCTGTGCGTGCACCGGATTCGATTCCCCGCTCGTCCCCGCCAGCGCCGCTTATCTTTCGCTCAATTCCCTGCCATTGTCCCCTCGCGGGGAGCGAGCAGGGAATCGGCGCAAGCCAGATCCGTCCTGTCGGATCTTATCAATCGAGCCGCATCAGCGGCTCGATTGATAAGGAACATCGCGGCCGCATCTACGCGTGTAGATGCGGCTTTAGACCTGTGATTGTAGCACTGCAAGATGAGTGTTACCTACTTAGTTTTTAAATTGGCATGTGAGCATAATATATACCAGCCTTTCCTAGTGTATTAACACTGGGTGCCAGACTCATAATGTTATTGGTTACTTGTTCTGAATTCACTCAATTTGTTGAGGGGTAATTTAGAGAGTTTTATTGACATGGTTTTTCGGGCTAGCATACACAGCCTTTCAGAAGCCTTTTGACACTAATTTGTTGTCCCAACTATACTTTTGAATGCCAAAACTGGTCTTCTTAAATCAATGGCAAATTGAAGCTAGGCTTTCAGAAGGGTGTCAAAAAACCTGTATATGCTTACTTTGTATGTAATGGATTCAAGGTAAAATACCATATAACCATATGCAAAATATACTTGGTCATTTCATACCTTCAGGCTTGTCATTTAGCCCCCATGTTCTCATTTCTCAACACATGGTACACCTACCCCAGGGCGTACTTAAGTTGGGCTCTGGTGGTACATTAACATGTCATAGTCAAACTCTTGTATTACGTTTTAAGATAAAAAAAGATAAGCCATATACAAATTAACCTGAATAATTATTTATAGTTAATTAAAAGCATCAAAGAATGTTTAATTCATATTAGTACACAACTATTGTATACTCCTAAGCAATATGTATGTGTCAAGGAGTACTTGAGAGGATAGCACAAGGTGCCCAGAGTATGTTAAACTGAATTACAACAGAGTAACAACCAAGCAGCTTGCGGTGACCGAAACCACTAGGAATGTATAGGGGGATAAAAGAGACTTAAAAGCCCTCCGAAAAGCCCTCCTACTAATAAGCAATGCTTAGTGAAATTTGTCTTCTTAAAACAGAAGGAAACTTGCAATAATTCAGCTATAAGTGAACATTTGTGGTTACCCACAATGCACCACTACTGAATATGCAAATTATCTCTTTTCGCC